>NC_139967.1:37847974-38100474 GCF_963993115.1 Abramis brama | reverse complement strand
GCTGGGGGCTTTTGAATCGCCAACTTAAAAACGAAAGTAAAATATGCTCGTCCGCACTGACATTGATAGTGGTTGAGCGAGCGTTTCAAATGAATTCCTATGGAAGCCATGAGCATTTTAGTTTCATTTTAAAATTAGCACCTTTCGGGGGGTGGATTGCTTGGAATTATTTTACAAAAGCACAATGTTGTGTTTTATTGTGACTGTACACAAATATAAGTTAACACTTTGCAGTTTGAATGTCGTCCTGTATAATGACGGAGTATGTTTTTATGTGTCCACTGTTCAATCGCGCCCACGCCACACACACACACACGGTTTACTATCTTTGTGGGGACTCTCCATAGACTTAATGGTTTTTATACTGTACAAACTGTATATTCTATCTCCTCACACTAACCCTACCCCTAAACCTACCTATCCCAGAAAACTTTCTGCATTTTTACATTTCCAAAAAAACTCATTCTGTATGATTTATAAACTTGTTTACCCATGGGGACATCTATTTAGGTCCCCACTGTGACATGAGTCCCCATGAGTCTGTGTGCATTCAGGTTGAAGTCCCCACCGGGATAGGAAAACATGAACACATACACACACACACACACACACACACACACACACACACACACACACACACACACACACACACACATTCCAGCATTGCAATCTTGACATCGCAGCCTGTTCATTATAGCCTTAATAAAATATAATAATAAAATAGTTAACCTAACATATAAAAATTACACTGCTCTAAATAGTCAGTAGTACAATTCGTACATTCACAGTAAGCACCGCTCCACTGTGATGTTTCAAGCACATTTTTGCGCGTGTGAAGAGGATGATTTTTTTCGTCGATATTGGAACACAAGTGAAGAACAAAGCCTATAATAAAGAATAGTTTAGCATCCAAATACATCGCAAATGCTGAAACATTTTGATTCTAATGAGAGGGTTACGTGAGCCCAACAGTGCTTACTTTCGTTTTTATTTTTACATTAAATTTAAAAGATTTGTTGTGGAATATTTTGAGTGTATCATAAAATCAGAATAAGGTAATAAGGTTTCTGTCTTTTTTATATATATATATATATATATATATATATATATATATATATATATATATATATATATATATATATTTATATATAAATATAGCTGCGAGCAGCGATGAAGGGCCAAAGCCGGAGTCACCGCCACCCCGGTGACTTTAGGTAACTAAAGGCAACGGGGTTGCGGTGCCACCGGCTTGGGCCCGTAATCGCTGCTCGCAGCTATATTTATTATTATTATTATTATTATTATTTTGTCAACCTTTCGGCCACTTTTGGGGCCCTTAACATGCTCGAAAACTCTTGAAATTTTGCACACAGGTCAGAACCCGCGGCCATCAGGGCCGGACTGAAGCTGGTACCCGGGCGTGGCAGGGGGGCTCGACAGCGCCCCCTGGAACGGTATCCGAACACTTGTCCATAAATCAGACACGCTTGCATGTAATAATATGAAACTCGGTACACATATAGAACTCATCGGGCCGAACAACTTTCGTGCTCTAAGTTTTACGCCAGCCCAACAGGAAGTCGGCTATTTAGGGTTGTTTGGAAACGCATGCTGTGGAATTTAATGTACTCCTCCTAGGGAATTCATCGATTCGCCTCCAAACTCGGTGTGCATGAAGTCAAGACATTGAGGATGCTAAATTGCGGACGGATTTTTGATATCTCGAACGGTTTGGCCGTGGCGAGGAAACGAATTTATGGCGAAAAAATGAAACAGGAAGTGTGTTATAACTTCTGCATACATTAACTGATCTTGATGAAACTTCAGCAGTGTGTTCGTTGTAAGAGGCCGATCGCACAGATGTGACTATTGTGAGTCAAAGTTATAGCGCCACCAACAGGCAGCAGGAAGTACATCACTATTAAAATGCTTTGAAATCACTGTCTTATTTTTACCAGATTTGCTTCAAACTTTATGTGTACAATGTAGACACACGGCAGATGTAAACCTGTGAAAGGATTATTGATATCTTAGATACTGTTGCCGTGGCAACGCATCAAACTTTAATATTCTTTTTTTATGCTTTTGAGACTCTTAACATACTTGAAATTGCATGAAACTCGACAGACACATCACATTTATTATCCAGTAGACATGTGCAAAGTTTCAGAAACGGGCGTGGTGAGGGGCTCAGTAGCGCCACCTTTAGTCATAAGTGGGGGTGTTAGTTTTATCAACAGCAACAAAACTTGGTATGTGTATTGTTCTCATCAAGACGGACAACTTTCTAATTTACATGAACCATCTCTGACCAACAGGAAGAGAGATATTTTGGTTTGAATGTGGATTTTCTGAAGAATTTTCTCTCCCTCTCTGTGTCTGTGTGTGTGTGAGGGGAGGGGGGGATTTGACTATTGCTTTTATATTGTTAATCAAGGTTTCAGGGGCTTTTGGGGTCCTTAACGTGCTCAAAAACTCTTGAAACTTTGCACACAGGTCAGAACCCACGGCCATCAGGGCCGGGCTGAAGCTGGGACCCGGGCGTGGCTGGGGGGCTCAACAGCGCCCCCTTGAACGGGGTTCTAAAACTTGATCCATATATCAAACACGCTCGCATGAATTAATATGAAACTCGGTACACATATAGATCTCATCGGGCCGAACAACTTTACCCCGGTCAAGTTTTACGCCAGCCCAACAGGAAGTCGGCTATTATGGGTTGTTTGGAAAACGCTTGCTGTGGAATGTGAAATACTCCTCCTAGAAAATTCACCGTGCCCCCTTCAAACTCGGTGTGGATGTAGTCAAGACATTGAGGATGCTAAATTGCGGACGGATTTTTGATATCTCGAACGGTTTGGCTGTGGCGAGGAATCGAATTTATGGCGAGAAAAGAGAAACACGGAAGTGGAATAACTTCTGCATACATTAACTGATCTTGATGAAACTTCAGCAGTGTGTTCGTGGTAAGAGGCTGATCAGATGGATGTAGCTATTGTGAGTCAAAGTTATAGCGCCACCAACTGGCAGCAGGAAGTGTGTCACTTTCAACATGCTTTTGACAAAAGTGGGGGGGTTAGTTTTAACTACAGTAAAGAAAAAATAGTTTGTATATTGTTCTCATCAAGCCGGACAACTTTCTAATTTACATTCAATAGCTCTGGCCATCAGGAAGTCAGATATTTTGGTCTGAATGTGGATTTTTTTGCAAAATCAGCCTCTGAATTTTTAGCCACTCCTCTTAAACTATTTATTTTATTCGTACCAAACTTTTTCAACATGATGAAACTACATTAAATATGCTAAATTGTGAATGGATAATAAATATCTCAAACGGTTTTGCTATGGCGAGGGATTAAATAATGTCCAAAAAGGAAACACTAAAAATCTTCTAAAAATGTAATTATATACCATTTATTTCTATATAAAAGTATACAAATATCACAACTAAACCCATTTTATTCTGTTTTTGCAATTCAAGAAGAATGAAAAAGTTAAAACAGGCTATTTAGTGCTATTTGGTTCAACAAAAAAGCAAACATAGGGCTATACTGCCCTCTTGTGTCCAAAAGGACATCAAAATAGTATATAAAACTTTTTACCAGGTAGGCCAATATTGTATTTAAATATACATGTATTAGGTATGTGTCTGAGGATATTTTCCCACCGGTTAATCGACGTGTGACACTAGTGGGTGCTTTTAAATCGCTAATATAATAGTGTAAGAAAAATAATGATAATGTTGCACACACAAATCACACACATGTGGGAAAGAATGATGCTTTTAAACAACACTAAACCGCCATTAGGTGTCGCCAGGCATCCATCTTAATAAGCGAGTCATTGATTCATTCGTTCAAACGATTCGTTCGAATGAGTCGATCATGATTAAGACAGATGTTTATGGATTGATCATTCAATCTTTGAGTCAACCGATTCGTTAAAAATGCTGAATCGTTCAGTTATGAGAAAACACGTGATGCGTGATGGTTCTGCCGTGATCTTTGTTTAACTATTTTCGCTGCTGAAACAGAACAAAAACAGTCAACATTGCATCTAAAATGTAAGTGACTTAATTGTAACTGTTTATTAACCTGTTGTATGAAATCTAGGGGTGGGAGAAAAAATTTATTCTTAGATGCATCGCGATGCGGACGTGGACGATTCTGAATCGATTCACAAATGTCAAAAAATCGATTCTCTAAAAAAATATTGTTTCTAATAACGTAATATTGACGGAAGGCAAAAGGCGGAACTCTAAGCGGACGTGCGTGCAGTCTGTGGCGCGCACATAACAGAGAAGTTTCTTCTGCTCACCAAGGCTGCATTTATTTGATTAAAAATACAAACAAAAACAGTAATATTGTAAAATATTATTCCAATTTAAAACAGCTGCTTTCTATTTTAATATATTTTAAACTGTTATTTATTCCTGTGATCAAAGCTGAGTTTTCAGCATCATTACTCCAGTCGTCACTGTCACATGATCCTTCAGAAATTATTCTAATATGATGATTGATACTCAAGAAACATTCATTATTATTTTAAATGTCGAAAACAGTTGTGTACAGTCTTTGATGAATAGAAAGTTCAAAAGAACAGCATTTATCTGAAATCTAAAGCTTTTGTAACGTTAAACACTACCGCTCAAAAGTTTTGGGTTAGTAATAATTAAAATTTTATTTTTTGGGGAAATAAATAAAATAAATCAGTACTTTTATTTATGAAGGATGAGTTAAACTGATCAACAGTTACAGTAAAGACATTTATAATGTTAAAAATATATATATTTGAAATATATGCTGTTCTTTTGAACTTTACATTCATCAAAGCATTTTGAAAAAAAAAAAAATCTGTACACAACTGTTTTCAACATTGAAAATAATAAAGAATATTTATTGAGCATCAATCATCATATTAGTATGATTTCTGAAGGATCATGTGACACTGAAGACTGGAGTAATGATGCTGAAAACTCAATTTTGATCACAGAAATGAATTACTATGTAAAATATTTAAAAATTGAAAACAGCTGTTTTAAATTGGAATAATATTTCACAATATTACTGTTTTTGTTTGTATTTTTAATCAATAAATGCAGCCTTGGTGAGCAGAAGAGACTTCTCCTAAAAACATTAAAAATCTTACTGACCCCAAACTTTTGAACAATAATATATATATATATATATATATATATATATATATATATATATATATATATATATATATACACATATATACATATATATGTATGTGTGTGTATGTATGTATGTATATATATATATAAATATAGCTGCGAGCAGCGATGGAGGGCCAAAGCCGGCGGTACCGCCACCCCGGTGCCTTTAGGTAACTAAAGGCACCGGGGTTGCGGTGCCACCGGCTTGGGCCCGTAATCGCTGCTCGCAGCTATATTTAGGGCCCAAGCCCTGAAAGGGCGAAGGCCCTATTGTTTTCGGTAGGATTATTATTAGGGCCCAAGCCCTGAAAGGGCGAAGGCCCTATTGTTTTCGGTAGGATTATTATTATTATTATTATTATTATTATTTTGTCAACCTTTCGGCCACTTTTGGGGCCCTTAACATGCTCGAAAACTCTTGAAATTTTGCACACAGGTCAGAACCCGCGGCCATCAGGGCCGGACTGAAGCTGGTACCCGGGCGTGGCAGGGGGGCTCGACAGCGCCCCCTGGAACGGGATCCGAACACTTGTCCATAAATCAGACACGCTTGCATGTAATAATATGAAACTCGGTACACATATAGAACTCATCGGGCCGAACAACTTTCGTGCTCTAAGTTTTACGCCAGCCCAACAGGAAGTCGGCTATTTAGGGTTGTTTGGAAACGCATGCTGTGGAATTTAATGTACTCCTCCTAGGGAATTCATCGATTCGCCTCCAAACTCGGTGTGCATGAAGTCAAGACATTGAGGATGCTAAATTGCGGACGGATTTTTGATATCTCGAACGGTTTGGCCGTGGCGAGGAAACGAATTTATGGCGAAAAAATGAAACAGGAAGTGTGTTATAACTTCTGCATACATTAACTGATCTTGATGAAACTTCAGCAGTGTGTTCGTTGTAAGAGGCCGATCGCACAGATGTGACTATTGTGAGTCAAAGTTATAGCGCCACCAACAGGCAGCAGGAAGTACATCACTATTAAAATGCTTTGAAATCACTGTCTTATTTTTACCAGATTTGCTTCAAACTTTATGTGTACAATGTAGACACACGGCAGATGTAAACCTGTGAAAGGATTATTGATATCTTAGATACTGTTGCCGTGGCAACGCATCAAACTTTAATATTCTTTTTTTATGCTTTTGAGACTCTTAACATACTTGAAATTGCATGAAACTCGACAGACACATCACATTTATTATCCAGTAGACATGTGCAAAGTTTCAGAAACGGGCGTGGTGAGGGGCTCAGTAGCGCCACCTTTAGTCATAAGTGGGGGTGTTAGTTTTATCAACAGTAACAAAACTTGGTATGTGTATTGTTCTCATCAAGACGGACAACTTTCTAATTTACATGAACCATCTCTGACCAACAGGAAGAGAGATATTTTGGTTTGAATGTGGATTTTCTGAAGAATTTTCTCTCACTCTCTGTGTCTGTGTGTGTGTGAGGGGAGGGGGGGATTTGACTATTGCTTTTATATTGTTAATCAAGGTTTCAGGGGCTTTTGGGGTCCTTAACGTGCTCAAAAACTCTTGAAACTTTGCACACAGGTCAGAACCCACGGCCATCAGGGCCGGGCTGAAGCTGGGACCCGGGCGTGGCTGGGGGGCTCAACAGCGCCCCCTTGAACGGGGTTCTAAAACTTGATCCATATATCAAACACGCTCGCATGAATTAATATGAAACTCGGTACACATATAGATCTCATCGGGCCGAACAACTTTACCCCGGTCAAGTTTTACGCCAGCCCAACAGGAAGTCGGCTATTATGGGTTGTTTGGAAAACGCTTGCTGTGGAATGTGAAATACTCCTCCTAGAAAATTCACCGTGCCCCCTTCAAACTCGGTGTGGATGTAGTCAAGACATTGAGGATGCTAAATTGCGGACGGATTTTTGATATCTCGAACGGTTTGGCTGTGGCGAGGAATCGAATTTATGGCGAGAAAAGAGAAACACGGAAGTGGAATAACTTCTGCATACATTAACTGATCTTGATGAAACTTCAGCAGTGTGTTCGTGGTAAGAGGCCGATCAGATGGATGTAGCTATTGTGAGTCAAAGTTATAGCGCCACCAACTGGCAGCAGGAAGTGTGTCACTTTCAACATGCTTTTGACAAAAGTGGGGGGGTTAGTTTTAACTACAGTAAAGAAAAAACAGTTTGTATATTGTTCTCATCAAGCCGGACAACTTTCTAATTTACATTCAATAGCTCTGGCCATCAGGAAGTCAGATATTTTGGTCTGAATGTGGATTTTTTTGCAAAATCAGCCTCTGAATTTTTAGCCACTCCTCTTAAACTATTTATTTTATTCGTACCAAACTTTTTCAACATGATGAAACTGCATTAAATATGCTAAATTGTGAATGGATAATAAATATCTCAAACGGTTTTGCTATGGCGAGGGATTAAATAATGTCCAAAAAGGAAACACTAAAAATCTTCTAAAAATGTAATTATATACCATTTATTTCTATATAAAAGTATACAAATATCACAACTAAACCCATTTTATTCTGTTTTTGCAATTCAAGAAGAATGAAAAAGTTAAAACAGGCTATTTAGTGCTATTTGGTTCAACAAAAAAGCAAACATAGGGCTATACTGCCCTCTTGTGTCCAAAAGGACATCAAAATAGTATATAAAACTTTTTACCAGGTAGGCCAATATTGTATTTAAATATACATGTATTAGGTATGTGTCTGAGGATATTTTCCCACCGGTTAATCGACGTGTGACACGAGTGGGTGCTTTTAAATCGCTAATATAATAGTGTAAGAAAAATAATGATAATGTTGCACACACAAATCACACACATGTGGGAAAGAATGATGCTTTTAAACAACACTAAACCGCCATTAGGTGTCGCCAGGCATCCATCTTAATAAGCGAGTCATTGATTCATTCGTTCAAACGATTCGTTCGAATGAGTCGATCATGATTAAGACAGATGTTTATGGATTGATCATTCAATCTTTGAGTCAACCGATTCGTTAAAAATGCTGAATCGTTCAGTTATGAGAAAACACGTGATGCGTGATGGTTCTGCCGTGATCTTTGTTTAACTATTTTCGCTGCTGAAACAGAACAAAAACAGTCAACATTGCATCTAAAATGTAAGTGACTTAATTGTAACTGTTTATTAACCTGTTGTATGAAATCTAGGGGTGGGAGAAAAAATTTATTCTTAGATGCATCGCGATGCGGACGTGGACGATTCTGAATCGATTCACAAATGTCAAAAAATCGATTCTCTAAAAAAATATTTTTCTAATAACGTAATATTGACGGAAGGCAAAAGGCGGAACTCTAAGCGGACGTGCGTGCAGTCTGTGGCGCGCACATAACAGAGAAGTTTCTTCTGCTCACCAAGGCTGCATTTATTTGATTAAAAATACAAACAAAAACAGTAATATTGTAAAATATTATTCCAATTTAAAACAGCTGCTTTCTATTTTAATATATTTTAAACTGTTATTTATTCCTGTGATCAAAGCTGAGTTTTCAGCATCATTACTCCAGTCGTCACTGATTGATACTCAAGAAACATTCATTATTATTTTAAATGTCGAAAACAGTTGTGTACAGTCTTTGATGAATAGAAAGTTCAAAAGAACAGCATTTATCTGAAATCTAAAGCTTTTGTAACGTTAAACACTACCGCTCAAAAGTTTTGGGTTAGTAATAATTACAATTTTATTTTTGGGGGAAATAAATAAAATAAATCAGTACTTTTATTTATGAAGGATGAGTTAAACTGATCAACAGTTACAGTAAAGACATTTATAATGTTAAAAATATATATATTTGAAATATATGCTGTTCTTTTGAACTTAACATTCATCAAAGCATTTTGAAAAAAAAAATCTGTACACAACTGTTTTCAACATTGAAAATAATAATGAATATTTATTGAGCATCAATCATCATATTAGTATGATTTCTGAAGGATCATGTGACACTGAAGACTGGAGTAATGATGCTGAAAACTCAACTTTGATCACAGAAATGAATTACTATGTAAAATATTTAAAAATTGAAAACAGCTGTTTTAAATTGGAATAATATTTCACAATATTACTGTTTTTGTTTGTATTTTTAATCAATAAATGCAGCCTTGGTGAGCAGAAGAGACTTCTCCTAAAAACATTAAAAATCTTACTGACCCCAAACTTTTGAACAATAATATATATATATATATATATATATATATATATACATATATATGTATGTGTGTGTATGTATGTATGTATATATATATATATATATATATATATATATATATATATATATATATATATAAATATAGCTGCGAGCAGCGATGGAGGGCCCAAGCCGGCGGTACCGCCACCCCGGTGCCTTTAGGTAACTAAAGGCACCGGGGTTGCGGTGCCACCGGCTTGGGCCCGTAATCGCTGCTCGCAGCTATATTTATATATATATATATATATTTAGGGCCCAAGCCCTGAAAGGGCGAAGGCCCTATTGTTTTCGGTAGGATTATTATTAGGGCCCAAGCCCTGAAAGGGCGAAGGCCCTATTGTTTTCGGTAGGATTATTAGGGCCCAAGCCCTGAAAGGGCGAAGGCCCTATTGTTTTCGGTAGGATTATTATTAGGGCCCAAGCCCTGAAAGGGCGAAGGCCCTATTGTTTTCGGTAGGATTATTATTATTATTATTATTATTATTATTTTGTCAACCTTTCGGGCACTTTTGGGGCCCTTAACATGCTCGAAAACTCTTGAAATTTTGCACACACGTCAGAACCCGCGGCCATCAGGGCCGGGCTGAAGCTGGTACCCGGGCGTGGCAGGGGGGCT
Source organism: Abramis brama (assembly GCF_963993115.1). Lineage (NCBI taxonomy): Eukaryota > Metazoa > Chordata > Actinopteri > Cypriniformes > Leuciscidae > Abramis > Abramis brama. The sequence goes on along the minus strand of NC_139967.1, from coordinate 38,090,466 downwards.
CGACAGCGCCCCCTGGAACGGGATCCAAACACGTGTCCATAAATCAAACACACTTGCATGTAATAATATGAAACTCGGTACACATATAGATCTCATTGGGCCGAACAACTTTCGTGCTCTAAGTTTTACGCCAGCCAAACAGGAAGTTGGCTATTTAGCGTTGTTTGGAAACGCATGCTGTGGAATTTAATGTACTCCTCCTAGGGAATTCATCGATTCGCCTCCAAACTCGGTGTGCATGAAGTCAAGACATTGAGGATGCTAAATTGCGGACGGATTTTTGATATCTCGAACGGTTTGGCCGTGGCGAGGAAACAAATTTATGGCGAAAAAATGAAACAGGAAGTGTGTTATAACTTCTGCATACATTAACTGATCTTGATGAAACTTCAGCAGTGTGTTCGTTGTAAGAGGCCGATCACATGGATGTGACTATTGTGAGTCAAAGTTATAGCGCCACCAACAGGCAGCAGGAAGTACATCACTTTCAAAATGCTTTGAAATCAGTGTCTTATTTTTACCCGATTTGCTTCAAACTTTATGTGTATAATGTAAACACACGGCAGATGTAAACCTGTGAAAGGATTATTGATATCTTAGATACTGTTGCCGTGGCAACGCATCAAACTTTAATATTATTTTTTGATGCTTTTGAGACTCTTAACATACTTGAAATTGCATGAAACTCGACAGACACATCACATTTATTAGCCCGTAGACATGTGCAAAGTTTCAGAAACGGGCGTGGTGGAATGGCTCAGTAGCGCCACCTTTAGTCAAAAATGGGGGCTTAGTTTTTCCTAGAATCACAAAACTTGGTATGTGTATTGTTCTCATCAAGACGGACAACTTTCTAATTTACATGAACCATCTCCGACCAACAGGAAGAGAGATATTTTGGTTTGAATGTGGATTTTCTGAAGAATTTTCTCTCCCTCTCTCTGTGTCTGTGTGTGTGTGAGGGGAGGGGGGGATTTGACTATTGCTTTTATATTGTTAATCAAGGTTTCAGGGGCTTTTGGGGTCCTTAACGTGCTCAAAAACTCTTGAAACTTTGCACACAGGTCAGAACCCACGGCCATCAGGGCCGGGCTGAAGCTGGTACCCGGGCGTGGCTGGGGGGCTCAACAGCGCCCCCTTGAACGGGGTTCTAAAACTTGATCCATATATCAAACACGCTCGCATGAATTAATATGAAACTCGGTACACATATAGATCTCATCGGGCCGAACAACTTTACCCCGGTCAAGTTTTACGCCAGCCCAACAGGAAGTCGGCTATTATGGGTTGTTTGGAAAACGCTTGCTGTGGAATGTGAAATACTCCTCCTAGAAAATTCACCGTGCCCCCTTCAAACTCGGTGTGGATGTAGTCAAGACTTTGAGGATGCTAAATTGCGGACGGATTTTTGATATCTCGAACGGTTTGGCTGTGGCGAGGAATCGAATTTATGGCGAGAAAAGAGAAACACGGAAGTGGAATAACTTCTGCATACATTAACTGATCTTGATGAAACTTCAGCAGTGTGTTCGTGGTAAGAGGCCGATCAGATGGATGTAGCTATTGTGAGTCAAAGTTATAGCGCCACCAACTGGCAGCAGGAAGTGTGTCACTTTCAACATGCTTTTGACAAAAGTGGGGGGGTTAGTTTTAACTACAGTAAAGAAAAAACAGTTTGTATATTGTTCTCATCAAGCCGGACAACTTTCTAATTTACATTCAATAGCTCTGGCCATCAGGAAGTCAGATATTTTGGTCTGAATGTGAATTTTTTTGCAAAATCAGCCTCTGAATTTTTAGCCACTCCTCTTAAACTATTTATTTTATTCGTACCAAACTTTTTCAACATGATGAAACTACATTAAATATGCTCAATTGTGAATGGATAATAAATATCTCAAATGGTTTTGCTATGGCGAGGGATTAAAGTAATGTCCAAAAAGGAAACACTAAAAATCTTCTAAAAATGTAATTATATACCATTTATTTCTATATAAAAGAATACAAATATCACAACTAAACCCATTTTATTCTGTTTTTGCAATTCAAGAAGAATGAAAAAGTTAAAACAGGCTATTTAGTGCTATTTGGTTCAACAAAAAAGCAAACATAGGGCTATACTGCCCTCTTGTGTCCAAAAGGACATCAAAATAGTATATAAAACTTTTTACCAGGTAGGCCAATATTGTATTTAAATATACATTTATTAGGTATGTGTCTGAGGATATTTTCCCACCGGTTAATCGACGTGTGACACGAGTGGGTGCTTTTAAATCGCTAATATAATAGTGAAAGAAAAATAATGATAATGTTGCACACACAAATCACACACATGTGGGAAAGAATGATGCTTTTAAACAACACTAAACCGCCATTAGGTGTCGCCAGGCATCCATCTTAATAAGCGAGTCATTGATTCATTCGTTCAAACGATTCGTTCGAATGAGTCGATCATGATTAAGACAGATGTTTATGGATTGATCATTCAATCTTTGAGTCAACCGATTCGTTAAAAATGCTGAATCGTTCAGTTATGAGAAAACACGTGATGGTTCTGCCGTGATCTTTGTTTAACTATTTTCGCTGCTGAAACAGAACAAAAACAGTCAACATTGAATCTAAAATGTAAGTGACTTAATTGTAACTGTTTATTAACCTGTTGTATGAAATCTAGGGGTGGGAGAAAAAATGTATTCTTAGATGCATCGCGATGCGGACGTGGACGATTCTGAATCGATTCACAAATGTCAAAAAATCGATTCTCTAAAAAAATATTTTTCTAATAACGTAATATTGACGGAAGGCAAAAGGCGGAACTCTAAGCGGACGTGCGTGCAGTCTGTGGCGCGCACATAACAGAGAAGTTTCTTCTGCTCACCAAGGCTGCATTTATTTGATTAAAAATACAAACAAAAACAGTAATATTGTAAAATATTATTCCAATTTAAAACGGCTGCTTTCTATTTTAATATATTTTAAACTGTTATTTATTCCTGTGATCAAAGCTGAGTTTTCAGCATCATTACTCCAGTCGTCACTGTCACATGATCCTTCAGAAATTATTCTAATATGATGATTGATACTCAAGAAACATTCATTATTATTTTAAATGTCGAAAACAGTTGTGTACAGTCTTTGATGAATAGAAAGTTCAAAAGAACAGCATTTATCTGAAATCTAAAGCTTTTGTAACGTTAAACACTACCGCTCAAAAGTTTTGGGTTAGTAATAATTACAATTTTATTTTTGGGGGAAATAAATAAAATAAATCAGTACTTTTATTTATGAAGGATGAGTTAAACTGATCAACAGTTACAGTAAAGACATTTATAATGTTAAAAATATATATATTTGAAATATATGCTGTTCTTTTGAACTTAACATTCATCAAAGCATTTTGAAAAAAAAAATCTGTACACAACTGTTTTCAACATTGAAAATAATAATGAATATTTATTGAGCATCAATCATCATATTAGTATGATTTCTGAAGGATCATGTGACACTGAAGACTGGAGTAATGATGCTGAAAACTCAACTTTGATCACAGAAATGAATTACTATGTAAAATATTTAAAAATTGAAAACAGCTGTTTTAAATTGGAATAATATTTCACAATATTACTGTTTTTGTTTGTATTTTTAATCAATAAATGCAGCCTTGGTGAGCAGAAGAGACTTCTCCTAAAAACATTAAAAATCTTACTGACCCCAAACTTTTGAACAATAATATATATATATATATATATATATATATACATATATATGTATGTGTGTGTGTGTATGTATGTATATATATATATATATATATATATATATATATATATATATATATATATAAATATAGCTGCGAGCAGCGATGGAGGGCCCAAGCCGGCGGTACCGCCACCCTGGTGCCTTTAGGTAACTAAAGGCACCGGGGTTGCGGTGCCACCGGCTTGGGCCCGTAATCGCTGCTCGCAGCTATATTTATTATTATTATTATTATTTTGTCAACCTTTCGGGCACTTTTGGGGCCCTTAACATGCTCGAAAACTCTTGAAATTTTGCACACACGTCAGAACCCGCGGCCATCAGGGCCGGACTGAAGCTGGTACCCGGGCGTGGCAGGGGGGCTCGACAGCGCCCCCTGGAACGGGATCCAAACACGTGTCCATAAATCAAACACGCTTGCATGTAATAATATGAAACTCGGTACACATATAGATCTCATTGGGCCGAACAACTTTCGTGCTCTAAGTTTTACGCCAGCCAAACAGGAAGTTGGCTATTTAGCGTTGTTTGGAAACGCATGCTGTGGAATTTAATGTACTCCTCCTAGGGAATTCATCGATTCGCCTCCAAACTTGGTGTGCATGAAGTCAAGACATTGAGGATGCTAAATTGCGGACGGATTTTTGATATCTCGAACGGTTTGGCCGTGGCGAGGAAACAAATTTATGGCGAAAAAATGAAACAGGAAGTGTGTTATAACTTCTGCATACATTAACTGATCTTGATGAAACTTCAGCAGTGTGTTCGTTGTAAGAGGCCGATCACATGGATGTGACTATTGTGAGTCAAAGTTATAGCGCCACCAACAGGCAGCAGGAAGTACATCACTTTCAAAATGCTTTGAAATCAGTGTCTTATTTTTACCCGATTTGCTTCAAACTTTATGCGTACAATGTAGACACACGGCAGATGTAAACCTGTGAAAGGATTATTGATATCTTAGATACTGTTGCCGTGGCAACGCATCAAACTTTAATATTATTTTTTGATGCTTTTGAGACTCTTAACATACTTGAAATTGCATGAAACTCAACAGACACATCACATTTATTAGCCCGTAGACATGTGCAAAGTTTCAGAAACGGGCGTGGTGGAATGGCTCAGTAGCGCCACCTTTAGTCAAAAATGGGGGCTTAGTTTTTCCTAGAATCACAAAACTTGGTATGTGTATTGTTCTCATCAAGACGGACAACTTTCTAATTTACATGAACCATCTCCGACCAACAGGAAGAGAGATATTTTGGTTTGAATGTGGATTTTCTGAAGAATTTTCTCTCCCTCTCTCTGTGTCTGTGTGTGTGTGAGGGGAGGGGGGGATTTGACTATTGCTTTTATATTGTTAATCAAGGTTTCAGGGGCTTTTGGGGTCCTTAACGTGCTCAAAAACTCTTGAAACTTTGCACACAGGTCAGAACCCACGGCCATCAGGGCCGGGCTGAAGCTGGTACCCGGGCGTGGCTGGGGGGCTCAACAGCGCCCCCTTGAACGGGGTTCTAAAACTTGATCCATATATCAAACACGCTCGCATGAATTAATATGAAACTCGGTACACATATAGATCTCATCGGGCCGAACAACTTTACCCCGGTCAAGTTTTACGCCAGCCCAACAGGAAGTCGGCTATTATGGGTTGTTTGGAAAACGCTTGCTGTGGAATGTGAAATACTCCTCCTAGAAAATTCACCGTGTCCCCTTCAAACTCGGTGTGCATGTAGTCAAGACTTTGAGGATGCTAAATTGCGGACGGATTTTTGATATCTCGAACGGTTTGGCTGTGGCGAGGAATCGAATTTATGGCGAGAAAAGAGAAACACGGAAGTGGAATAACTTCTGCATACATTAACTGATCTTGATGAAACTTCAGCAGTGTGTTCGTGGTAAGAGGCCGATCAGATGGATGTAGCTATTGTGAGTCAAAGTTATAGCGCCACCAACTGGCAGCAGGAAGTGTGTCACTTTCAACATGCTTTTGACAAAAGTGGGGGGGTTAGTTTTAACTACAGTAAAGAAAAAACAGTTTGTATATTGTTCTCATCAAGCCGGACAACTTTCTAATTTACATTCAATAGCTCTGGCCATCAGGAAGTCAGATATTTTGGTCTGAATGTGAATTTTTTTGCAAAATCAGCCTCTGAATTTTTAGCCACTCCTCTTAAACTATTTATTTTATTCGTACCAAACTTTTTCAACATGATGAAACTACATTAAATATGCTAAATTGTGAATGGATAATAAATATCTCAAATGGTTTTGCTATGGCGAGGGATTAAAGTAATGTCCAAAAAGGAAACACTAAAAATCTTCTAAAAATGTAATTATATACCATTTATTTCTATATAAAAGAATACAAATATCACAACTAAACCCATTTTATTCTGTTTTTGCAATTCAAGAAGAATTAAAAAGTTAAAACAGGCTATTTAGTGCTATTTGGTTCAACAAAAAAGCAAACATAGGGCTATACTGCCCTCTTGTGTCCAAAAGGACATCAAAATAGTATATAAAACTTTTTACCAGGTAGGCCAATATTGTATTTAAATATACATTTATTAGGTATGTGTCTGAGGATATTTTCCCACCGGTTAATCGACGTGTGACACGAGTGGGTGCTTTTAAATCGCTAATATAATAGTGAAAGAAAAATAATGATAATGTTGCACACACAAATCACACACATGTGGGAAAGAATGATGCTTTTAAACAACACTAAACCGCCATTAGGTGTCGCCAGGCATCCATCTTAATAAGCGAGTCATTGATTCATTCGTTCAAACGATTCGTTCGAATGAGTCGATCATGATTAAGACAGATGTTTATGGATTGATCATTCAATCTTTGAGTCAACCGATTCGTTAAAAATGCTGAATCGTTCAGTTATGAGAAAACACGTGATGGTTCTGCCGTGATCTTTGTTTAACTATTTTCGCTGCTGAAACAGAACAAAAACAGTCAACATTGAATCTAAAATGTAAGTGACTTAATTGTAACTGTTTATTAACCTGTTGTATGAAATCTAGGGGTGGGAGAAAAAATGTATTCTTAGATGCATCGCGATGCGGACGTGGACGATTCTGAATCGATTCACAAATGTCAAAAAATCGATTCTCTAAAAAAATATTTTTCTAATAACGTAATATTGACGGAAGGCAAAAGGCGGAACTCTAAGCGGACGTGCGTGCAGTCTGTGGCGCGCACATAACAGAGAAGTTTCTTCTGCTCACCAAGGCTGCATTTATTTGATTAAAAATACAAACAAAAACAGTAATATTGTAAAATATTATTCCAATTTAAAACGGCTGCTTTCTATTTTAATATATTTTAAACTGTTATTTATTCCTGTGATCAAAGCTGAGTTTTCAGCATCATTACTCCAGTCGTCACTGTCACATGATCCTTCAGAAATTATTCTAATATGATGATTGATACTCAAGAAACATTCATTATTATTTTAAATGTCGAAAACAGTTGTGTACAGTCTTTGATGAATAGAAAGTTCAAAAGAACAGCATTTATCTGAAATCTAAAGCTTTTGTAACGTTAAACACTACCGCTCAAAAGTTTTGGGTTAGTAATAATTACAATTTTATTTTTGGGGGAAATAAATAAAATAAATCAGTACTTTTATTTATGAAGGATGAGTTAAACTGATCAACAGTTACAGTAAAGACATTTATAATGTTAAAAATATATATATTTGAAATATATGCTGTTCTTTTGAACTTAACATTCATCAAAGCATTTTGAAAAAAAAAATCTGTACACAACTGTTTTCAACATTGAAAATAATAATGAATATTTATTGAGCATCAATCATCATATTAGTATGATTTCTGAAGGATCATGTGACACTGAAGACTGGAGTAATGATGCTGAAAACTCAACTTTGATCACAGAAATGAATTACTATGTAAAATATTTAAAAATTGAAAACAGCTGTTTTAAATTGGAATAATATTTCACAATATTACTGTTTTTGTTTGTATTTTTAATCAATAAATGCAGCCTTGGTGAGCAGAAGAGACTTCTCCTAAAAACATTAAAAATCTTACTGACCCCAAACTTTTGAACAATAATATATATATATATATATATATATATATACATATATATGTATGTGTGTGTGTGTATGTATGTATATATATATATATATATATATATATATATATATATATATATATATATATAAATATAGCTGCGAGCAGCGATGGAGGGCCCAAGCCGGCGGTACCGCCACCCTGGTGCCTTTAGGTAACTAAAGGCACCGGGGTTGCGGTGCCACCGGCTTGGGCCCGTAATCGCTGCTCGCAGCTATATTTATTATTATTATTATTATTTTGTCAACCTTTCGGGCACTTTTGGGGCCCTTAACATGCTCGAAAACTCTTGAAATTTTGCACACACGTCAGAACCCGCGGCCATCAGGGCCGGACTGAAGCTGGTACCCGGGCGTGGCAGGGGGGCTCGACAGCGCCCCCTGGAACGGGATCCAAACACGTGTCCATAAATCAAACACGCTTGCATGTAATAATATGAAACTCGGTACACATATAGATCTCATTGGGCCGAACAACTTTCGTGCTCTAAGTTTTACGCCAGCCAAACAGGAAGTTGGCTATTTAGCGTTGTTTGGAAACGCATGCTGTGGAATTTAATGTACTCCTCCTAGGGAATTCATCGATTCGCCTCCAAACTTGGTGTGCATGAAGTCAAGACATTGAGGATGCTAAATTGCGGACGGATTTTTGATATCTCGAACGGTTTGGCCGTGGCGAGGAAACAAATTTATGGCGAAAAAATGAAACAGGAAGTGTGTTATAACTTCTGCATACATTAACTGATCTTGATGAAACTTCAGCAGTGTGTTCGTTGTAAGAGGCCGATCACATGGATGTGACTATTGTGAGTCAAAGTTATAGCGCCACCAACAGGCAGCAGGAAGTACATCACTTTCAAAATGCTTTGAAATCAGTGTCTTATTTTTACCCGATTTGCTTCAAACTTTATGCGTACAATGTAGACACACGGCAGATGTAAACCTGTGAAAGGATTATTGATATCTTAGATACTGTTGCCGTGGCAACGCATCAAACTTTAATATTATTTTTTGATGCTTTTGAGACTCTTAACATACTTGAAATTGCATGAAACTCAACAGACACATCACATTTATTAGCCCGTAGACATGTGCAAAGTTTCAGAAACGGGCGTGGTGGAATGGCTCAGTAGCGCCACCTTTAGTCAAAAATGGGGGCTTAGTTTTTCCTAGAATCACAAAACTTGGTATGTGTATTGTTCTCATCAAGACGGACAACTTTCTAATTTACATGAACCATCTCCGACCAACAGGAAGAGAGATATTTTGGTTTGAATGTGGATTTTCTGAAGAATTTTCTCTCCCTCTCTCTGTGTCTGTGTGTGTGTGAGGGGAGGGGGGGATTTGACTATTGCTTTTATATTGTTAATCAAGGTTTCAGGGGCTTTTGGGGTCCTTAACGTGCTCAAAAACTCTTGAAACTTTGCACACAGGTCAGAACCCACGGCCATCAGGGCCGGGCTGAAGCTGGTACCCGGGCGTGGCTGGGGGGCTCAACAGCGCCCCCTTGAACGGGGTTCTAAAACTTGATCCATATATCAAACACGCTCGCATGAATTAATATGAAACTCGGTACACATATAGATCTCATCGGGCCGAACAACTTTACCCCGGTCAAGTTTTACGCCAGCCCAACAGGAAGTCGGCTATTATGGGTTGTTTGGAAAACGCTTGCTGTGGAATGTGAAATACTCCTCCTAGAAAATTCACCGTGTCCCCTTCAAACTCGGTGTGCATGTAGTCAAGACTTTGAGGATGCTAAATTGCGGACGGATTTTTGATATCTCGAACGGTTTGGCTGTGGCGAGGAATCGAATTTATGGCGAGAAAAGAGAAACACGGAAGTGGAATAACTTCTGCATACATTAACTGATCTTGATGAAACTTCAGCAGTGTGTTCGTGGTAAGAGGCCGATCAGATGGATGTAGCTATTGTGAGTCAAAGTTATAGCGCCACCAACTGGCAGCAGGAAGTGTGTCACTTTCAACATGCTTTTGACAAAAGTGGGGGGGTTAGTTTTAACTACAGTAAAGAAAAAACAGTTTGTATATTGTTCTCATCAAGCCGGACAACTTTCTAATTTACATTCAATAGCTCTGGCCATCAGGAAGTCAGATATTTTGGTCTGAATGTGAATTTTTTTGCAAAATCAGCCTCTGAATTTTTAGCCACTCCTCTTAAACTATTTATTTTATTCGTACCAAACTTTTTCAACATGATGAAACTACATTAAATATGCTAAATTGTGAATGGATAATAAATATCTCAAATGGTTTTGCTATGGCGAGGGATTAAAGTAATGTCCAAAAAGGAAACACTAAAAATCTTCTAAAAATGTAATTATATACCATTTATTTCTATATAAAAGAATACAAATATCACAACTAAACCCATTTTATTCTGTTTTTGCAATTCAAGAAGAATGAAAAAGTTAAAACAGGCTATTTAGTGCTATTTGGTTCAACAAAAAAGCAAACATAGGGCTATACTGCCCTCTTGTGTCCAAAAGGACATCAAAATAGTATATAAAACTTTTTACCAGGTAGGCCAATATTGTATTTAAATATACATTTATTAGGTATGTGTCTGAGGATATTTTCCCACCGGTTAATCGACGTGTGACACGAGTGGGTGCTTTTAAATCGCTAATATAATAGTGAAAGAAAAATAATGATAATGTTGCACACACAAATCACACACATGTGGGAAAGAATGATGCTTTTAAACAACACTAAACCGCCATTAGGTGTCGCCAGGCATCCATCTTAATAAGCGAGTCATTGATTCATTCGTTCAAACGATTCGTTCGAATGAGTCGATCATGATTAAGACAGATGTTTATGGATTGATCATTCAATCTTTGAGTCAACCGATTCGTTAAAAATGCTGAATCGTTCAGTTATGAGAAAACACGTGATGGTTCTGCCGTGATCTTTGTTTAACTATTTTCGCTGCTGAAACAGAACAAAAACAGTCAACATTGAATCTAAAATGTAAGTGACTTAATTGTAACTGTTTATTAACCTGTTGTATGAAATCTAGGGGTGGGAGAAAAAATGTATTCTTAGATGCATCGCGATGCGGACGTGGACGATTCTGAATCGATTCACAAATGTCAAAAAATCGATTCTCTAAAAAAATATTTTTCTAATAACGTAATATTGACGGAAGGCAAAAGGCGGAACTCTAAGCGGACGTGCGTGCAGTCTGTGGCGCGCACATAACAGAGAAGTTTCTTCTGCTCACCAAGGCTGCATTTATTTGATTAAAAATACAAACAAAAACAGTAATATTGTAAAATATTATTCCAATTTAAAACGGCTGCTTTCTATTTTAATATATTTTAAACTGTTATTTATTCCTGTGATCAAAGCTGAGTTTTCAGCATCATTACTCCAGTCGTCACTGTCACATGATCCTTCAGAAATTATTCTAATATGATGATTGATACTCAAGAAACATTCATTATTATTTTAAATGTCGAAAACAGTTGTGTACAGTCTTTGATGAATAGAAAGTTCAAAAGAACAGCATTTATCTGAAATCTAAAGCTTTTGTAACGTTAAACACTACCGCTCAAAAGTTTTGGGTTAGTAATAATTACAATTTTATTTTTGGGGGAAATAAATAAAATAAATCAGTACTTTTATTTATGAAGGATGAGTTAAACTGATCAACAGTTACAGTAAAGACATTTATAATGTTAAAAATATATATATTTGAAATATATGCTGTTCTTTTGAACTTAACATTCATCAAAGCATTTTGAAAAAAAAAATCTGTACACAACTGTTTTCAACATTGAAAATAATAATGAATATTTATTGAGCATCAATCATCATATTAGTATGATTTCTGAAGGATCATGTGACACTGAAGACTGGAGTAATGATGCTGAAAACTCAACTTTGATCACAGAAATGAATTACTATGTAAAATATTTAAAAATTGAAAACAGCTGTTTTAAATTGGAATAATATTTCACAATATTACTGTTTTTGTTTGTATTTTTAATCAATAAATGCAGCCTTGGTGAGCAGAAGAGACTTCTCCTAAAAACATTAAAAATCTTACTGACCCCAAACTTTTGAACAATAATATATATATATATATATATATATATATATATACATATATATGTATGTGTGTGTATGTATGTATGTATATATATATATATATATATATATATATATATATATATATATATATAAATATAGCTGCGAGCAGCGATGGAGGGCCCAAGCCGGCGGTACCGCCACCCCGGTGCCTTTAGGTAACTAAAGGCACCGGGGTTGCGGTGCCACCGGCTTGGGCCCGTAATCGCTGCTCGCAGCTATATTTTTCTTTATTTTTATTTGACAGTAGTCCTTTTTTTCCCTGAACATAGAACAAACCGTGACCCTAAAACCGTGATACAAACTGAACTGTGAGTAGGTCTGGTTACCCCTAGTAGCTACCTTAAGCTGAATGTATTTTTAACAGCTTAAACTTTATTAAATTATCATTTTCGTTTGTGTATTTTTTAACATTTAATATCAGTTTATATTAGATTTTTGAACAGCCCAAGCATACATGCAGGCCTGTAGAATGGTGCGTAAAACAAATTCATAAGAAAAAGAAATGTAAATAATAAATCAGCTCCATTGCAAATTCCGAGTGATCAAGGGCTTGGGACGTTCCATTTAAAAACATTGCAAAGGTTTCCGCCAGTAGTGGGCACTCGTGCAACGGATGCAATGACATACATCCGAGTGAACAAGATGGAGGGAAGTTAGCAAGGGAAAATTGGACTTAAACGCAGCCCTGCAAACCAGAATGGTAGCACAGCTGAAAGGTTTGTTTGAGCTGCACCCTCTACTGTGCAGGAGTGAATTTGCATTCACTTCCGTCTGAGGCTTATTCATGTCACTTTTGGTGACACACATTTGCCAAAAATATTATTTTTATTTTTATTTTTTTTATTTTTTAAAACAAACGCTTAGTTGACAAAAGTAACATAACAAATTACTTTCCTTAAAAAGTAACACAATTAGTTACTTCCTTCAGGAGTAACACAATACTGTAACACATTGCTTTCCCCAACACTGTTCATGTAATGCTCTTAACCAAAAAATGTATGATATTAAAATTCTATTCAATTAAAAATAAATAATAAATATTTAAAATATAACAGTAAATACATTAAGTGAATTTAGGCACATTTGTACTGTATGAAAATGGATATTTGAAAATTAACAGATACAATTTAAATATCCAGCATCAACTGATAAAAAAAAATCTAATATTGGCTGTTAACTGAAATGCCATGTTTCACAAAATACAATGCAATGCTGCATCCATGCTGATAAGTTTCAGTATGAAGCCCAAGAAAACTGTTATATCGAACCGTGAAACAACAGAGCTCACCTTTGAAAATTTACAAATAATTACTGAATGCTCCTTCAATTGTAAACAAAGGTGAGACGACTACTATCATAGACACCTTTAGTCTTGTCTTCAGGGTTCCCACGGGTCCTTGAAATCCTTGAAAGTTTGTGTATCTGAAAAAAAATATTCAAGGCCCTGGAAAGTTTTTGAAAATAAACATACATAGATACAGGTCCTTGAAAGTGCTTGAATTTATTTTGTGCAAGAAGTTTTCTGGAAAAAATTCCATATTATTCCCTCAAGTCCACTAATGTGTTATTTCGCCAACACTTCGTGGCCTATGCATACTAGCTTGCTTGATTTACGTTAGTTACGCGCATTTTCGCGTTACGTTAAGTGTTTCCCGTGCTTTCGCACCAAACTACAACGATGGTACCTCAACGTTTCATGCAAAAGTTAATATCAGATCATTTTAGAATACAGTATAGGATGTACCGAATATTCTTCAGTTTTATGCAAATCAGAAATACGACAAATAGAATATCTGATCTCTGTCATATGGCCAAAAAAAGTTTTTTTGCATAGTTGTGTTTGAGACACAAAAAAAACTGTAACAATGTATCTTACAAGGTAACACGATGTAACCTTGCTCTCACTTGAAATGTGTCCCCACATCAAGTCCTTGAATTTGAGGATATTGGACCTGGAAAGTTCTTGAAAGGTCCTTGAATTTGAAGTTAACCAAGGTGTGGGAACCCTGTGTCTTTTATCAATCCTATGCAATTTGTTTTACCTGGTATTTTTAAATTAACCCTTTACAGTGATATTACCATAGTGTGTGACTTTCTTTGTGGCACCTTTAAGGAATCCTGCGTGAAGATGGCAGCCTGGATAATGCCGCAAGCTGTTTGAGGTTGGCTGAAGTAGCTCTGGCTTATTCTCAAGCAGGTTAGTCCTAAATTATATTAATTTATAGTCAATTACACATAATATTTGCATTTTTGAATAATAGGTCTATAGAAGTCATCATCATCACATTTGGTCACACTTTTTCTCCGCTTAGGCTGCCACATCATCGCCCCTTCTGATATGATGGATGGACGAATTGCAGCCATTAAGCAAGCATTAATCGCTAATGATCTTGGCAACAAGGTAGAGAAATCTTGCTTTTGGGTCACACAAAATAGTTAAATAGAATATAGCAGATTCTGACTCGAGCTCTTTCCCCTTTCTTAGGTGTCAGTGCTGAGCTACAGTGCTAAATTTGCCTCCTGCTACTATGGACCATTCAGGTAGTGTTCAAATATTCCCTTTATCAACTTCCTTCTTAGTTCTTATATATTCTTATAAGATGAGAACACCAGGATGGGTTTATTCTTTGTAAAGCAAAATAGATTTTTTTCCTCCTTAATATTTGAAGGGATGCTGCCCAGTCTAAACCTGCTTTTGGAGACAGACGATGCTATCAGCTTCCCCCTGGTGCCAGAGGACTAGCCCTGCGGGCCTGTGTAAGAGAACGTCACTTTTTTAAAGACCCCATGTAATCACCTGATGAGCACAATTTTCTTTCCTGTGTTTACATGTTTTATAACAGGAATTTATTGAAAGGCCACTTTTAACATGGAATCTGAACTACTAAAACAGCACTGATATAACAATCCAGGACCCTAAATCAAATTTTAATTACAGAAATGGGCACATTGACTAGACCTGTGTTTTTTTTCTGTTGTATGGGTTGCATCAAGTGAAGTAAAAGTATAAGGAAACTACTTTTTTGCTGGTAGGACCGGGACGTGAAAGAAGGTGCTGACATGTTGATGGTGAAACCTGGATTACCATACCTTGATATTGTGAGAGAGGTCAAGAATAAGGTAATAACTGTAGAGTCAGTGTATGATTATATTTATGAATTTTGAGTCCTTTTCTGACACCTCATGTTACAACTCCGCTTTAAAATCTTATCTTACATTGTAGAAATTTAGTCCCAAAAATGTATTTGAAGACTTAAAAGTTCACCCAAAAATGAAAATGCTCCCATAATATACTCACCCTCAAGCCATCCTAGGTGTATATGACTTTCTTCTTTCAGCCAAACACAATCAGAGTTATATTAATTAATATCTTCCCAGCTTTGTTATGGCATTGAATAGCACACAAGTTTTTGAAGCTCCAAAAAGCGCATCCATCCATGATAATAACAGCCAGGATATTTTTTAATATAACTCTGATTGTGTTTGGCTGAAAGAAGAAAGTCATATACACCTAGGATGGCTTTATTATGGGATAATTTTCATTTTTGGGTGAACTATTCCTTTAACTACGCTCACACAAGCCTTAGTGCTCAATTCAGATTTAATTGTGACCCACATGCATAAAATATAACCTACCAAAAAAAAAAAACACCATTAAAATGTTTTTAAAATCTTTAAATTGCCTCCTGTCAGCTAAGTGTGATTAATGTTAATCTAAAGTAAAGTAAAAGTTGCATGAATTCTGATATAACTGTTCAGACTGAGATCACATATTTACACATATTTAGGACCATGTCAGAATAGAAAAGATCAGATTCAGGTTTGATCTGTTTATACAGTTATTAAAATAAAACAGATCTGAGGATTTGGCCTACTTTTCCCTGCAGTCTGAAAGTAGCCTTTATGCACACTTATAAATGCTTCAGTGTCTTTGCATTTTATAACAAAATATCACACACGTGGCACATAAACAGTTTTGAAGACAAAACATATACCTTTCAGAACTGCGGAAATGGTAAACTTTTCTCCTAGAGGGACACTCTCCTGCTGGTTCTTTTTAGTTTGTTCCACTCAGATTAAACCCAACTGACCAGCTCAGCAAGATCTTTGAAAATACCAGGCATGTTGGAATATAACTCTTCCAGACTGCGGCCCCCTAGAAGCAAAGTGTTGCAGAGATTTAGTAAACATGCTAAGTTAAAATACTTAATTCTCAGAACAAAAAAAACAGTGCTACAGCCAGTTATTCTACTTTGAAATCTCTGGCATTTGTGTGATCCCACCCACTGCCAATTTACCCATAGTATTTTGACACCCCAGGTTTTCTATGTGGAAAACAGCGAAATTTTGTGGAATTATGTGGAAATATTGCTCCAATTTCAAAATAAAAAAAACGACTTCCCAAAAGAGGGAAAAATATAGAGATTGATTACAGCAGTCAGGAGAGAGAATTATGTGACATTTGCCATCATTCGTTCTGCCGTTGCATTAGAAACACTCTCGCAGCTAATTATTTTTTATTGTTATTAATTTTACTCCAAATTTACTGCCAAGGTAATACAAAACTATTTAAAATTTAAATATGAAAATAGGTTTGCAATGTTGATAATTGTGGAAATGCATCATCAAAGTCTGTGAAAAAGGTCCATATTTTAAATGTAGACTGTCCAATGTTTCTTTTAGTCTTAATACCTTCCTGTTTTCTGTCTCCCATCAGCACCCTACTCATCCACTGGCAGTGTACAATGTATCGGGCGAATTTGCCATGTTGTGGCATGGAGCTGAAGCTGGAGCTTTTGAGCTGCGCACTGCAGTTATGGAGGCTATGACTGCCTTCCGTCGAGCAGGTGAGAAGGGGGACACGGAAGATAAAGTAAATAATTTGAATCTGTTGAGGCCGGTTTCTCCAAAATTGTATAATTTATTTTTCAATAATTCTTCACTGTATTCTTTTTTTCAGGAGCTGACATCATTATCACCTACTACGCTCCTCAATTGCTCACATGGTTAACGGAGTAATCTGTTGGTTCTCCTGTGTGAATAAACTTAGATCAAAGCAAATTTACTGTCTCTTTCTGAGAGTGACACTTAGGATTAGAAAATAAAACTGACAAGCAAATATTAGTACCCACATCAGCCCTTTCACAATATTTTTTTATATGATTTATGTATTTAGTTAGAAACGCATTCAACCAGCTTAGATTTTTCTAGTGCTCAAATTTGGGCGTTTGGTGTATTACTTGAAACGTGTTTTCATTAAGATATGTTTCACAGACTGCAGTGTAAAAGTCTGTCATAAGACTCAAGTCATAGAAGGCACTGTGTCTCACTTCAGCAACTCTGAGCAAAACACCCAGCCACTTTGGCAAATCAGGTGTTTTAATATGAAGATCCGTATATATAGACCAATGATACAAATTACACTGTAAACCATGCATTAAATAGAGTTTTTATGTTACATTGATGATAAACCAGGTAATGGTTCACTGCTATTAGAAATGGAGCCAAGAAAAGAGATGATTAATTGGGGAGAACAAGAAGGGGGTGAGTTAACAAAAATTAAAGATGACCTAACTAACACCCCTTGGTTGAGCAAAGTTGAGGGGCAAGGTTTAAGAAACTGTATAAAAATTTAAGTTTTGACTGAGCGGCTTTGTTGTCTCCACCAATAAAGTCTACGTTTTGGCATCTGGAACTCGTCACTCGAGTTATTTCTTGCAAAGAGGAGAAGACTTTTTCCACGACACAAGCTTTAGCATTTTTGTTGCATACAGATGTTAAATTGGATTATGGGCATTTATATGTGAGTACATCTCATTTTAATGTGCATCTATATAATTGAAAATAGACATCAGGCTTGTAATCACAGCTGTTTAGTTCTGAAATTAATGTACTGATAATCACAATAACATTGGAATTTTGGCATCCGTTTGGCATCTCCATTTTAAGCTTTACTTTGTTTCATGTAGTTCATATGCAAAATGCTATCTGTATATAATAAGAAAAGATAATAATAGTATAGATAATAATAATAATAGTATATAAAAAGATAATGATAAAAGCTAGAGCCATGTTAAACATCATTTGTTTATTATAGGGTCACATGGGAACATTGTATTTTGTTTATATTGACCACTCAGTTTTGCATTATGCTTTACGCACTGAACAGGTTATCAGAAATGCCCATCCCCTTAACAGAGTTTACAGGCAGTTCATCATTACTGTCAGTATAGGAAAAAATATTGTCTGTCTTAATGGATTTATAATTAGTGCTTTCGTTCCTAACTGATTATTAAAAATGCTGCTTTATATAGGCACCACACTGCATGTGGAGGGGTCACTTGATAGAGGTGCCCTTGAGACTGACCAAACTTGCTGTCCTGCAAAAGAAGAAATAAGAATTTCAAAATTAGGGCCTAAACTGTAAGCTGAATCCTTATTATTTTTATTTATTTTTTTGTTTTATTATTGTTGCATATATTACTTACTGTTAGCATGTCACCCTGTGTTTGTGACTCCTTTTGAAGATGTAAGACATGAAGCTAACCTCTCAGCAAGGTAAGACAGCCCTAAAAAGCAAAAATATCATTTCACATTACTAAACACTTGTACATCATTTGCATTCTGCTGATCACACTAGCACTACTTCACCATGGTGTGGTAGGTACATGTAACTTGCATATACAAACCCGACTTATAACAAAAAAAAAAAAAAAAATGAACTCCTGAACTATAATTAATACGTATAGAAATATGTTATAATTTGGAAGAACTCTTAATGGAAATTATTATACAGCATAAAGGACATTATACGATAAGTATAATGGGGTTATGATAAATAAATTAGAAATTACAATAGAACTACACATTCTCTTTGGGCCTTTTACCGTCTTTACAGAACTTGCTCATGTAAAGTGATATGACCAGAGTCAGCTTTCTTATCCATACCGCCATTAACTTGAATTTGATTCAATTAAGTTCTTAATAGTTTGTTTACATATTCACTATAAATATACACACACACATGCGGTCCCTTACCCGGCAATAACTGCGTGCACAATTTAATTAAAAAGCAAGTTTCTGCTTCACATAATTGAATAGATAAAATAATGACACTATTAAAGAGCAATTTTTAGGGTTAAACTTACCACTCATAATCAATCATAGTAACATAGCTGTCTCTGTCTCATCTCTCATTCAAAAAGCTCAACCTGAGACATCCTACGACACAACAGACGTAAACATTTTCTGCGATCGACTTTTTTGACCTGAGCTATTCCAGCACGAATTGCATCGGAGTGCGATTATTTTAGACTGGGGTTTGTGCTAGTCGTTAACCGGAGCTGAAACAAATTAAGGATGATATCTTTTCCTTTCTTGTAAAACAGCTATTTATTCCACGGGTTGTGACGTTTGGCAGGTAATGTAAAATAAAAGTAAATATTTATGTGAAATATAATTTCACAAAGCTTGTCCGGTGGATTTTTGTTTGTCTTGAGCTTTGGTAATGAGATTAGCTTGTGTTATTAGCTGCTTTCGCTGCTAACGAAAAATAACAATTAACAGCAATATGTCGGTATTATATCATGCTTATTATGTGCATTCAAGCAGTATATTCTTGTTCTGTGCCAGGTTGCAAAGAAAATGATCAAAATATGATAATGTTTTGATACTTTTTTTTCTGTTTAACACTTGTATAAAGAAAATGAAACACTGGAGCTTAAATTGAGTTTGAGTTTGAGTTTAGTTTAGAACAGACAGGGCAGTATAGAAGTTCAATATCTGTCATGACATAAAAACATCAAAACTTGTTACCAAATTTGTATGTGGTTGCACTGCTTGAAAATAACATATACCTTATCTTATACATCTGACCTGATTTGGACGTTCTTCTGGGTTGGTCATAAATAAACATTTATTATATTGGTTGGTAACCATCACTGCATGCCTTAATCATGCCTTATGCCTTGATCATGATTATTTCATGATCAAGCTTTCCTGTTTGTCATCTAGTTTTTGTCTAAATTGACTAAAGTATAGATTTGAACTTTAGTGTTTAATGCTGTTTTTCCCCATTAAACATCAATATAGATTTATGCCATTGTATCAGTTATCAATCATAACAAAAATAATGATAAACATTTCCACATTAATACATCCTTAGAATACAGATTATTTTAGCTTTCCTAAACATTGTAGTTAATCATTTATTCAAAGACACTTCTCTTTGTACAAATAAAGTTTTCTTTATGTGCTAAATTTTCTTAGATCAATTTATTATCAGTAAAAAGGTGTTCAAACATCAGCAAACAACAACAACAAACTACAGATTCCAAAGTGGTGGCTTAGAAAAAAATATTTATACATAGTTTCCTTTAACACTTTACCCCTAAAAATAAACATATGGGTGGAGAAGGCGAGACTGTTACTAATATTTCACAGCTGTCAGGTCTTAAATTAGAAAAGAAAAATGAGAGGGCAATTTTTTTACACGTTATAGTGGATGGATTTACAGGTAGGATGTCAAAAGCTATTTTTTGAAAGATAAGGTTAAAATTGCTAGAGATGGACATTGTCTGTTATGTAGGCTATGCAATATCACTATATTAAAATTAAAATTATTCAGACATCAGATATAATTTTTAATATTTTTTTTACTAGTGGGTGCAGGACACTGTAGTTGATTTATGTAAGTGAGGATAGCAAAATAAAGTTAACTGTGACATATTATACCCAAAAATTCTTCATACAGTGGACTACCAGTAAAATCAGGACCAAAAATTATTCATACACTTTGACCTGTCCATGTTTTGCTTAAGTATTTTTTCTTTAATTGGTAATGTGACCTTTTAACACCACAGACTGAACAAAATTAAGCATTGCTTGGTAATTTGTTGACCTAAATTGGTATTAGGCTATCTTATTTATTATTATATTTATATTTATGCATTTGCCAGATGCTTTCATCCAAAGCGACTTACATTGCATTTCAAGGTACACATTTACATTCTTGTCAGTTCTATCAGTATCTTATTGTGTACTTAAATTTAACAGCTGACAGCTATTAAACCTAATTAATTTTTGAGACAGTCTAACGGAAGGAGTTATTAACATTTTCTAAACTATTGCGAAAAAAGCTGTGATAATGTGAGAAATGTTGAAGGTGTCTGAATAAAGTTTGGTTTAACTGTATTAACATTTTCTTGCTAATTGGTTATTTTATCTAGTTAACTGATACAGTAAATGGCACCATTTGGTGGATTTATTTTAATAAATAGTAGAGGGCCAATCTATCTCAAGTGGTTCAGTGGATGTTGCTTGACCATTTTTATTTTACTTTCTTTTTTTTAGTGATTATATCTATGTATTGGTGGTATTTTTATGTTACTTGGTTTTACCATTTTGTGTCACAATAAATTTGGGTTATACAGGTGTTTCTGAAAATATCTTAATATCTTAATATACCTTAATATCTTAATATACCTTAATATCTCATTCTCAGCTCGTTGATCTCTAGAGCACGTAGTACAAGGACATATATTAAAACTTTTCTCATTTGTGTTCCTTACACAGAACTTAAGCCCAAATGCAATGAAGATTGTTCAAAATTTTACTTTTAGGGTAAATTTATAAAGGGAAGGGTTCAAATCTCAGTTCTTTTAAAGGAGTACCCGGTCCTAGGCATGGATGGTGTCCCTGCAGAACATTTTAGGTTTGAGGCTTCTGAGTTGTTTCTTACATGTTTGGATTGATAGTCATTGTTAATGTTATGTTCTCTTAGGATGTCAGGATGGCAAGTGGCCCTGGCTTGCCGGACAGCCTGGTGCTGGAAATCTTCTTGCATCTCCCTCATGAGGCGGTGCTGAGCGCTGGGTTTACCTGCCATCAGTGGTTTTCTGTGTCGCGGGATGAGTTCCTCTGGAGGGAGCTCTTCTATAGCTACTACCGAATCCCTCGCTCTGTGCCTCGTCACCCAGGTACTGTGATCCTTCGGATGAGACATTAAACCGAGGTCCTGACTCTCTGTGGTCATTAAAAATCTCATGTCACTTCTCTTAAAGAGTGTGGGTGTAACCCCGGTATCTTGGCCAAATTCCATCCATTGGCCCTTGCCAATCATGGCCTCCTAATAATCTCCATCCCCACCTTTCACATCTGTGAAGAACAACTGAAGTGGAATGTGTACATATGGCCTTCAATAATCCACTTAGTAGTAAAATACATGTGACAGTGCCTAAAGTTTGGCACTTTATTTTGTCATGACTGTGGCGGCACCTTTTGAAAGTAACAATGCAATTCCTGTATGTGTGCAGCTTCTGCGTCGTGGTATAGGGAGTTCAAGCGGCTGTATGACTGCATCCCGTGTGTGGAGGTTCAGACTTTGACGGAACATCATGATCAGGTCCTGCATTTGGCCTTCTCACACCGTGGACATCGCTTCTCTTCCTGCTCTAAAGACTGTACTGTTAAGGTAAGACTGCCTACTGCAGTTCCTTTCAGGCAATTCATTTCACTCTGCGGCCACTTTGAAATGCCTCTCGGGCAGCTAATTCAGGCCCTGGTCGATTGGATCACAAGCGAACGACGCTAAATACAGGTGTAAACTGAGTCTAAAACGTTTTGAGCTTGTCCACTTTCGACCACTTCCAGAGGTAGTCAAAAACTCATTAGACCTGATTGCTTTGGTGTTGTTGATGCTCATGTGGTCGAATGTGTTTGAACAGCCACAAAGGACTGACCTGATGCGTAAACATTATGGGAAGTGAGCTAGCCAGACGGGATTTAAACGTTGTCCGCTGAAGACCCAAGTTTGGTTTGAGGATGTACCAAGCATAATGTTCTCTCACCATTCCTGATTTCCAACATGCACTTAACGTGTTCAGAAACAAAAGCTGCTGCTCTCTGTATGTTTTTCCGTCATATCCGGGCACGTTGGGCGAGCTTACTTTGTCCGTTAGATCGAAAGAAAAAAAAACATACATTTAGCTACCCATAGACCCTCCCCTGAAAGAAAAAGTGGAAGAAAGAGAATGATTAAAACACCAGGTGTAAATGAGTATATGTCTCCCTCATCTACTTGTGATCCGGTGGACCAAAACGTATCTTAACACCAGCTGTAGACAGGGCCTCAGTCATGTAAGTACAGCTCCTATCTCTTTGAATGGGTAAACATCAAATTTTCCAAAGCTGTTCACCAAGCTTACAAAATCAAATTATTTTATTAAATAATAATTTCATGTTCTTAGTGCAAATGGTATAGGACAAGTTATGAATTTAATACTTTTTCAAATCAAATAACAGCAAGGTCAATGACATGATGCTTTTTTTTTTGTCCAGATTTGTTTATAAATGTAATTCATATGTATAATGACTTGAAAACTTCTGATATCATAGTGAAGAAAAAAAGCCTCAATAAAAGAAAGAAATTCTTGGAAACAAAACCATGTACAGTTGTTCAGCATAATCTTTTATTGTCAAATATTAATACAAAAAAAATTTATATTTTAAAAACCTTTCTCCACCAAATCAGTCATGTGTTGTGACCAACATGAATAAAATAAAAATAAAAATCTATGAACAGGATGTCGATATCATAAAAAGACTCATGTAGAACCTCATGACTGTATCAGTGCCAAAAATATCAGTTCATTTTACATTTTTATGACAGGCAAGGTTAGTTTAGGTTATAAAATATTACTTGGTGCAACACTCAAAACATTTAATGGATTTTTTTTATTTATAACTTATGATATTTGTATAAAAAATACTTCTTAGGTTACACTTTATCTTAAGTTGACGTTGTTACAGTGTAATTACACAAATAAGCACTGAGTAATTTTAATTAACTACATACACTTACTATACGAATAGGTTTAGGGTTTGGTTTAGTTGCTTGTAATTATGCATAATTTACTGTTATTACTGTAGTTAGTACATGTAACGTGTAACTATGTCACCTTAAAATAAAGTGTTACCACTTTGGAAAATGTATTTTAAAACATTTTTGAAAATAATGGTTATGATGTGCACATTCAAGGTGTAAGGAAATTATATTCTAATTTATGGTTACACCACATGATATTTTTAGTGTTATTAAAGTTAGTTTTAAATGTTTGTAAAATTAAAAGTTTTTACAACCATATGAAACCCACGTGATGCATTTCTAAGAGAATATTTAAACAAGGGTTTTAACAAAAATAATCCTTACCTTCATCTCTGACACTTGTCATATCTCTGACACTTGTCATTGAGCCATGAGCGATGGTAACAGTGATGTTTGCTTTAGCAAGCACCACTGAATATACAGTTCCCTTTAAGCACTGTATATAACATGTAAACTAAAATCTCAATGTTGAAAAATAAAATTGTGTTTGTTACTGCTTTGTTGTTCACTGAATGTTGTATCTACAGGTTTGGGACACAGAGAAACCAGATGGCACCATTTCTTTGGTTCACAGCTACAGTATGCGACAGTTTAACTGGGGCTACACTCAGTTCTCCCAGTTTAACGCTGATGACACACTCCTGCTGGTGTCAGGGGTCTACCTGGGCCCACATCACTCCTCCTCTGGAGAGATTGCAGTCTTCAGTTTGGGTAGAGACAGTTGTTTTATGCATCGACTGCACACACCCACAGTAAATATAAGTAGATTTTTTGATTGATATTGTTGTTTTGGATCCGTAGAGAACTACACTCTGTTGTCCCGCGTGAGAAATAAACCCTATGACGTGTTTGGCTGCTGGCTGAATGAGACTCACCTTATCTCTGGTAACCTGCACTGGATTGGCAACATGACCTCCTGCTCTGTGCTCTGGCTCAACAAAGCCTTCCAGGTACAGATGTGTTCATTTAATCATTTAGCAGATGCTTTAATCCAAAGCAACTTACAAATGAGGAGAGCAACTGAAGCAATTAAACTAACAATAGGACAATAATATGCAAGTGCTGCCACCCTTCCCAGTTTAGTCTAACGCAGAACACGTAATATAATGTAATATAATATAATGTCAGTTGATAAAATGTTGCCTACTGACCATGAAATACAGTAGTCAACATTTGAAGTGGATCGAAACCTTTCATCAAAGTTATACATGAATTTTGAACAATACCCGTTCTTGTCTTAGGACAACTTTGATGAACTTTTTTGATCCACTTGTTGAATAGTGTATATTTTTCATTTCATTTAAAAAAAAGCTTTTTAACCAGTGATAAAACAGTTGTTTCTATTGTGTCATTCCATTGTGATCTTCCACATATTTTCATTGTGGTAGATTATTAAATATCTGTAGCCACATTGTCATAACACAAAAAAAAAATCATTCTATCTAGTCATTTAATGGTTATTGAGTTATGTAGCTTTAGACAATATAGACAACATTCTTGTCCTAACTACTCAGTGTTTCCCCTCTCCATGTTCAGGACATTGAGTCAGAAAATGTGAATGTGGTGAAGCGTCTCTTTAAGATCCAGAACATCAATGCCAGCACTATCCGCACAGTAATGGTGGCCCACTGCCGTCGACACGACTCTCCTGACCTCCTCCTGGACTATGAAGCTCAGTCACAGGCACAAGCTCAGCGGACACAGCAGCACCAGCCTCTCTTCTTTGATCTGGGAAATACAGACAATGAAGAGGAGGAGGAAGATGATGATGAGGACGAGGAGGATGAGGAGCGAGGAGAAAAAAGAGTGTCAGCACATCTGCCCTCATATAACCCATCTGGCCTGCAGCATGTAATACATGTAAGATCTAGATATCACTAGCATCTCATGTGAAGCATGATCCCAATGACTTTGTGAAGAATGTCTAGAACGCTAAATTAATAAATGTAAATGTAGAAGAAAAAATATTTAGGAACTTTGATATATTATATAACTATTGAATATTTAGGAACAATATTTTACAGGAACTTTGACAAAGAGCAGCATGCACACAATGATTAGTGTTCAATTGGACTTAATTGTATCTTTTTGCAGTCTATGGAATTATATTGTGGTTAAAATTCGATTAGTTAGATGTGCACACACAATCTGTTGCATAATTGCAAATATGCATTTCAATGTTTGTTTACGCCAAATTTCAAATGCATGCAGTTCTTCAAGTTGACACCACCAGTAACAACAGCCTTGAAAGATATTGGCAATTTCCTTATGCTTGTAAAGATACAGAATACATAGATGAAAAAAAAAAAGTCTTGTCTTTGAAAATGGGAAATTTGTTCTAAAACCACGTTTTCCTGAATTTTGTTTTAATTTAAACAACACTATGAAATCAAAAGCAGTGATTATTAGGGTATAATGCAATATCAAATTATTCATGCCTGACATAGACCATAATATTTTTGGTTCCATATCTATAGATTCCTATAAATATTCTGTCAGTTTCAATTTTAAAAAAAGGTGACTTCAATACTGCAAATCAACATTGCATGGAAATTTCATTGCATGAATTCAAAACAATTTACAGTATTTAATACATGTAATTGTGAATTACTCATGGTAATACTCAAAACACCCCTAGATTTGTCTTCATAAATCTTTAACTTTTTTTTTCATTTAATATTTCTTTGTTTAATTCTGAAGTGTGTCAGATTACGGAAGTAAAATGGACTGGGAATGCTTTTTCTTTTTGAAGTGTATTTCCTTAGCAATTAAGAATAACAGACCGTAGCAAAAGATCAACTATGATTGAAAACTGTTTCAATAAAAGCACTCCTTGAAGTGTTATTATATGTTATCAGTTATGTGTGCTGTATTTGCTGCCGGTAGGGTTGTCAGAGCATAGCTGCTCGTGATCGAGAGTTGGAGACGAAGGTGGCCAGGCTGATGGGCAGAAGACGCACCAAAGCTCCTGATCCAAGCCTGGTGTCTCCCTCAGCTCCTGGAGAAGGAGAGGACAAGACCTACCTCCTCTTCACCACTGGCAGCCTCACCTACTCACCTCACCAAATCGGTGAGTGCGCACTTGTGTTTTCCATACAGTACATGTGGGATGGTGAACTCATGTGTTTGTGTGTTTCAGGGATCAAGCGGATAATGCCTGATCAAATGACAACAAGTGGTCCTGTGTTAGGAGAAGAGCGCAGTACAGAGGAGTTCTTTGATTCGCTGGATCATGTGATCGACATACACGGCCACATCATCGGCATGGGTCTGTCACCTGACCATAGGTCAGTGTGCTGTGCAGCAGTAGATGACTAGCATACATGAGCTTTTAATTGACTTTGGACTGATGCAGTATACACAGCAAGTTCATATGGCGTGTGAAATTTAATCAAGAGAACAAATTTGTGTAGAATATTATCTGGCTTGGCTTACCATGCAAGTCCTGGATGTTACTGTTGTGTTTCTATGGGATACAAAACCACAAAGTCTTCCTTCAGGGGACAAAAGCAGGCTTCGAAAGCTGATCAAAAGCTGATAAGGCCATACAAAGCTTTAATATATCTTAAATGATATAAGAAAATTCTTAATTATTTCAAGAGGGCTTAAATTTTTCTCAAAATTTAAGACCTCTTGAAATAATAATTAAGACTTTTCTTATATCATTTAAGATATTGTATGGCTATATGTGATTATTAAACTTCAAAACGCTTAGATTTAGTTAAATGTAATCGCTGGACGTTCCAAAGTAAAAACATGGCGTTGTTGTCTGTTCTACAGATTTCAGAGCAGTTTGAATGCCACACATTTATGTTTAATATAAATGTAATTTTGACTTTTAAAAAAAATGGTTTATGGCTGACCAGAGAAAGTGGTCAAAAATGTGTAAATCCTGCTGAAATGAAAGTATTATCAATGAAAGTGTCAGCTGTCATTCAGTGTTTGTCTGTTGATAGGTACTTGTACGTGAACAGTCGAGCGTGGCCGGCGGGTTGTGTGATCTCTGACCCCATGTCCCCTCCGCCCATTGCAGAGGAGATCGACCTGCATGTGATTGATCTTAAGAGTCTTAGAGAGGAGCGCCGTAGCCTTCGGGCCCACCGGGCCTTCACACCCAACGATGAGTGCTTCTTCATCTTCCTTGATGTCAGCCGAGACTTTGTCGCCAGGTAATTTACATCCCAGTACTAGCACATTGTATTTGCTGTGGTAAACAGATTATTAGGTCTGTTAACCAGTGCTGCCATTTGGATTACATGCTGTGTAACATAGTAAACCATAGATTTCTTTCACTAGCTGATATGACATTTATACCAACACTAAATGTTTTTCAAATGCAGCAACTTTATGTTATGGAAGTAGCATTGAGTGAATTGAGTTTGTCATAGCATTTTTTGAGTATTTAATAACAGGAATGTTATGGCGCTTTTCCACTACACAGTACCAGCTCGCCTCGACTCGACTCGGCTTTGTTTGGTTTTCCACTGTGTAAAAGTTGTACCTGTACCTGCACCTGCTTCCAGGTACTTTTTTTCGTACCACCTCCGGCGAGGTTCTAAGCGAGCTGAGGCGACCTGAGGCGATACTAAAATGTGACGTGAAAACACGGCAGACTGCTGATTGGTCAGAGAGAATAGTCACTATTCACTGCGTCATCATTGCATGCGCCAGACGGAGTATCCTGAATAAAAAACAACAAAAACATCCAAAAACAGCATACACTCGATTTCCTCCATTGTCCTGTGTGTTTGGGTAGCGGGTGCCTCGCGTAGAAGATTAAGTCACGGCATTTTCCTGCGGCGTCACTATGACGACCAGGTACAATTGTGGAGGTACTATCTGCAATGGAAAACAGAGCGAAAAGCGAGCCGAGCCGGGGCGAGTCGAGTCGAGTCGAGTCGAGCTGAGCTGGTACTGGTAATGGAAAAGCGCCATTAGTTGCTCAATTAACCATCAACTGGTTGCATGACTAATTAAACTTGTACGTTAATTGCAAGCTCGCAATTACCTTCATGTTTTGACATGATGAGTGCATATAGAAAGCAAATATAAATTTCAACATGTTCAATATTTTTCCACTTGGGGGAGGGGGCTTATTTGTGTCTTTGAAAACCTTCTTAAATTCAGTCAGTCACATCAACAGGTCTAGGTGATAGTGATCTGTACCATTCAGAGAAAACTATATGCAAAATGTGGCTCCATAATGTTATTGAAGAGAAATGAAAAGACACAAGCTAAAGTCTGCGCCAGAATATGAGCAAGGACAATACACAGATAGAGCTAGGTGATAAAACGGATATCTTGATATTTTTCAGACCTTATGAGGATATTTGGATATTATTTTGCTACACTGAACAAAATATAAACGCAACACTTTTGTTTTTGCTCCCATTTTTCATGAGCTGAACTATTTCTCTCAAATATTGTTCACAAATCTGTCTAAATCTGTGTTAGTGAGCACTTCTCCTTTGCCGAGATAATCCATTCACCTCACAGGTGTGGCATATCTAGATGTTGATTAGACAGCATGATTATTGCACAGGTGTGCCTTAGGCTGGCCACAATAAAAGGCCACTCTAAAATGTGCAGTTTTATCACAAAGCACAATGCCACAGATGTCGCAAGTTTTGAGGGAGCGTTTTGAATTGTCATGCTGACTGCAGGAATGTCCACCAGAGCTGTTGCCCGTGAATTGAATGTTCATTTCTCTACCATAAGCCGTCTCCAAAGGCGTTTCAGAGAATTTGGCAGTACATCAAACCGGCCTCACAACCGCAGACCACATGTAACCACACCAGCCCAGGACCTCCACATCCAGCATCTTCACCTCCAAGATCGTCTGAGACCAGCCACCCGGACAGCTGCTGCAACAATCGGTTTACATAACCAAAGAATTTCTGCACAAACTGTCAGAAACCGTCTCAGGCAAGCTCTTCTGCATGCTCGTTGTCCTCATCGGGGTCGCGACCTGACTGCAGTGACCGACTTGAATGAGCAAATGCTCACATTCAGTGGCGTCTGGCACTTTGGAGAGGTGTTCTCTTCACGGATGAATCCCGGTTTTCACTGTACAGGGCAGATGACAGACAGCATGTATGGTGTCGTGTGGGTGAGCGGTTTGCTGATATCAACGGTGTGGATCAAGTGGCCCATGGTGGCAGTGGGGTTATGGTATGGGCAGGCGTATGTTATGGACAACGAACACAGGTGCATTTTATTGATGGCATTTTGAATGCACAGAGATACCGTGACGAGATCCTGAGGCCCATTGTTGTACACAATTCCTGGAAGCTGAAAACATCCCAGTTCTTGCATGGCCAACATACTCACCGCCGGACATGTCACCCATTGAGCATGTTTGAGATGCTCTGGATCGGCGTATACGGCAGCGTGTTCCAGGTCCTGCCAATATCCAGTAACTTCGCACAGCCATTGAAGAGGAGTGGACCAACATTCCACAGGCCACAATCAACAACTTGATCAACTCTATGCGAAGGAGATGTGTTGCACTGCGTGAGGCAAATGGTGGTCACACCAGATACTGACTGGTTTTCGGTCCCCCCCAATACAGTAAAACTGCACATTTTAGAGTGGCCTTTTATTGTCCAGCCTAAGGCACACTGTGCAATAATCATGCTGTCTAATCAGCATCTTGATATGCCACATCTGTGAGGTGGATGGATTATCTTGGCAAAGGAGAAGTGCTCACTAACACAGATTTGAGAACAATATTTGAGAGAAATAGGCCTTTTGTGTACATAGAAAATGTCTTGGATCTTTGAGTTCAGCTCATGAAAAATGGGGCAAAAACAAAAGTGTTGCGTTCATAATTTTGTTCAGTGTATATTTAGGCATTGGCTCTGAAATTGTTTTAAAGGGTAATATTTTTATTTTCCCCCCTTTTTCTTTTTGTAATAATCTCCAAGAGGAGAATCATTAATAACAAAATCATTCAGCTTCATAATAACATGAAAATAATACAACAAAATTTGTTTCTAGAAGAAAATTGCGTCATTGTCCACCCTAAGTAAGGCAGACCAATAATATTGTTGAATATTAAATGTCCCCAACTAAGCAAGCCAAAAGCCAAGGCAACAGTGGCAAGGAACCAAAACTCAATCAGGTGACAGAATGGAGAAAAAAACCTTGGGAGAACCCAGGCTCAGTCAGGGGCCAGTTCTCCTCTGGCCAACGAGCGAACAGTGTATGATCCAGGCAGCATTACAGGTCAGAAGTCAGATTGGTCATGTCGATGAGGCCTTCACAGGACTGATGAGGCTGACTTCAGTAAACGGGGAGGGACTGGTTGACACTTCAGGACTGCGTTGTCATCGTGTCCAGGCGCAGGTCCTTCATCGGATCTGGATACGGCCTGGATCCGGCGGACTGCGGTAAACCTCGGGATAAACAGAGAGACTAATATTAGCGTAGACGCCATCCTTCTTATGATGTAACAAGTACATCAGGATTTATGGGGAGTGTTCCCGGTTCCGGCTGACCTAGACTATGCAGCCTAACATTGAATTATAGAAGTCTATAATGTGTTATGTGTATGCTAGGCCAAAGAGATGTGTTTTTACTCTAGATTTGAACTGACAGAGTGTGTCTGCTTCCCGGACAATGTTAGGAAGATTGTTCCAAAGTTTTGGTACTAAATAGGAAAAGGATCTACCACCAGCAGTTGATTTTGATATTCTAGATATTATCAACTGGCCGGAATTTTGCGATCGCAATAGACGTGAAGGACTATAATGCGTTAAGAACTCGCTCAAGCACTGGGGAGCTAAACCATTTAGTGCTTTGTAAGTGATCAGCAATATTTAAAAATGTATACGATGTTTAATAGGGAGCCAATGCAGTGTTGACAGAACCGGGCTAATATGTTCATACTTCCTGGTTCTGGTAAGAACTCTAGCTGCTGCATTTTGGTAGTAGTTTGTTTATTAACCAGGAATTATGGCAGGGCAACCACCTATAATAGCATTACAATAATCTAGCCTTGATGTCATGAACGCATGGACTAATTGTTCTGCATTTGTCAATGAGAGCATATGACGTAATTTAGATATATTTTTAAGATGAAAGAATGCGGTTTTACAGATGCTAGATGCGTGACTTTCAAATGAAAGATTGGTATCAAAGAGCACACCCAGGTTCCTAACCGACGACGAAGACTTGACAGAGCAGCCATCAAGTGTTAGACAGTATTCTAGATTATTACCTGAGAAAATTTTTTGTCCAATAACTCTTTTTTTCAGAATTAAGTAGTAGGAAGTTGCTAGTTATCCAGTTTTTTTTATATCAGCTATGCATTCCGTTAATTTAGTGAATTGGTAAGTTTCGTCAGGGTGTGAAGAAATACAGAGCTGAGTATCATCAGCATAACAGTGAAAACTAACGCCATGCTTCCCAATGATATCACCCAAGGGTAGCATGTACAGAGTGAAAAGCAACGGTCCTAGTACTGAGCCTTGTGGTACGCCATACTGAACTTGTGATCGATATGACATCTCTTCATTTACTGCTACAAACTGATAATGGTCAGATAAGTATGATTTAAACCATGCTAATGCAATTCCACTAATGCCAACATAATTTTCGAGTCTATTTAAAAGAATATTGTGGTCGATATTGTCAAATGCAGCACTAAGATCGAGTAACACTAATAGAGAGACACAACCACGATCAGATGATAAGAGTGTAAGAAATTGTAGTCTGCCTCGACCCAGATTCCACTCCTAAATATATTTTAGAATGAGCTCATCCCCAAAATGGCTTAATTATCATAGAGATTAAGGCAGTCAAGTTATATTGTTTCTTGACCATTTGGGTTGATCACATCCTGAGCAAATGGTAGTCAATTGTAGAATGGGACTGGGTGTGGGACACAGAGAACCTTCTCAGACAATGGGGTGTCTCAACTTCATTAACATACAGACCACAGCTGTCACAACAGGAGCAACTTAATTTACATTAAGAGTTGTAAACTGTAACAGGATAAAAGGTTTAAGATTTGGATGTTCTGGGTTCATTCTGACGCCGGTGAACCCAAGGTGCTTTGTGTACCTTGCCACTGCTATGCTGTAATAAACTTCATTTTTGAGATCTTCGACGTCCACACCGTTTTTTCTTACATTGGCGAGCCAGACCCAGTCGATGGATTTCCAACAAAAAAAAAAAAGAAGAATTTCTTATAAGAGCAAATCATTTGTGACTCTCTTTCATCACTTGTGCTGAAAACACTTCACTCGTTCACTAAGCTGAACAGCCAATCAGTTCTCTCTCACTGATGGACACCGATTCAACATGATTCAATTGACCAAAAGGCAGGGTCTGACTTGTGTCAAGAGAACACTCTGCAAAAACTGGGCCAGCTGACGCTCAATAAAGGCCCGACTGACGTTGACCGACCGTCGACTTGGTGTCAGGGGCTTTACACAAAATAATGCAAAGTCCACACTATGTACTCATCTACACATCTAAACCATCATTAAATGTTTGCTGAACAAAAGATTGAGTCATAACTGCACGAGAAGTGTTTAATCTCTAATGAGTGTACTTGTCTGTGCAGTGGTGCAGAGGACAAGCATGGTTACATCTGGGACCGACACTACAACATCTGCCTGGCACGCCTGCAACATGATGATGTGGTCAACTCTGTGGCCTTCAGCCCAGCAGACCAGGAGCTGCTGCTGTCTGCCAGTGACGACTCCACCATTAAAGTGTGGCGCTCCCCACGCATGCTGCGCCTCACACAGCCCCCCCGACACCCGCCACGGGCTCGCAAACTGATCTCATCCTTGCTTGGCCAAAGAAGAGCTAATCTGAATGGCAAACCCTGACCTGGACACTGGCAGGCGTATCGAAACATTACAGAAAGACACTCCATGAGCAGAGAGGCATGTGTGAGGTCAAGAAACTGTGGACTTCTACATGGGTGCCTATGAGAAGAACAAGGGTACATGTGTTTTTTTAGTGGCCCTCTTACCGGATATAGCGTCCATGACCAATAAATCACTGAAAAATGAAAAGTGATCTTTGCATAAAGAAACTAAGAAAGAAAAATAAGAAAATAAGATTTTTGGATAACCATATTTGTGAAAAATTAGTTCTGATGCGCATAGATACGCGGACATCAACAGGATATGTGACTTCAAGGGCAAAGAACCAAGGATTTGAAGAAAGATATAGGTCATATTCACATGTGAGTGTGTCCCGTGTGCAGTTGTAAGTCCATTTAACCTAGTCGTGGTGACTGAAACACCGTCTGTGCATGTCTGCACGTTCATATTTTTTATGGGGGTTTTTTCTTGTTTTCTCTGCACCTTTTTTAGTACGTTACTAAAAAGCTTGACAACCAGATGATCAGAATAAGAACATGATCAGAGTATTTAAATACTCACAAAAAAAGGGAGAAAAATCTCAATTCTGGTACAAATTTACAACAGTTATGCGTCTCTGGTTTTTATTTGTGGTTTTATAAGAAAGAGCAGTTCAGTTTAACATGGTTACAGAATGACAATGTTTATTTCTACTCCATCTATGCCTTTATTATTGAAATCAATTGTATCCTTTGTGCATATGGATTTTGTCATACAGGATTTAACAATCATACTATACTGAAAATGTAAAAATTCCAAAGAAACTCAAAGCCTTCATGTTTGAACCTTTAGCCATCACCTTTATACAATCATTCGGTTTTAACAATGCACCAGTGACGCACCCCTGTTATGGTAGCATATATTTATTTTATATGTACATCCTAGTATGACATATGTCATGACTGTATGTGCAGGTTCACATTCACATTTATTCCTATAAGATTGTTAAAACTACCAAAAAGCTGAAGAAGAAAAAACTAAATTTCAGGTCCAACCGCAGGCCATTTCATTCTCCATTCTATATTTCATATAGATGAGCTCTATGACTGTACAGCATTGAAACACTGTGCAGCATTAGGGTGCTTTGCTAATTTATACCCACAACTCATCTTCAGCACTTCACCTTCCTGTGTCATAAGCTTACATTTGTTTACTAGCATTTAATATTCAGCAACGGTGCTCATTTGTTATAATCTCATAGATGTCATGAAATATGAAAAGCTCCCCATGGCTCACATATATGATCTGTACATGTGAAGCACATCTGAAATATCTGTTACTTGTGCATTACGGCAGAGTATGAGAAAGTTTGGATCACAATGTGCAGCATTAGTCTCTGTAGTTGTGATCAGTGGGTTTTTTTTTTTTTAATGGACCTGGTTCCCCGTGTGGCATTTGCGTGAGCTTGTGAATCTGATTTTCCCACCTGCCCTTTGGCTGTTTGCCATCATTTTAGATTTTGTATTGTGGAATGTGTAAAATTTGTTTGACCCATTAAACTATTTTTCTTTTACCAGATACAGTGTACATTTTTTTATTTTACCCAAAGCAACTAAAGATGTATATGCATTTTCCAGGTAAAAAAACATGGGACATAAAGACACTGTAGAGACGAGTTGAATTAACTTTATTTATTTTTTCAGCAAGTTCAGCAAACTTCAGAACCTGATACTATGCTAACGAAAGCAAAACGTTTTTATAACTAAAATCAGACTGGTTCAATGAATAGCTATCTAAATAATAAAATACAAACTAATATAAATGGATACATGAAAGTTAAATGGAACAAATTACTACATAGGATTAAATAAAGTTACATATTTTCTGACTTTTTATTCATTTATCATAGAGAAATGAAAGAGTAAAAAAATACCTTTCTTTTTTCCAACAAAAGCAACTATTTCTAATTATCCAAGTAGCATGGATGGTTATTTAACTGAACAGGATTTATACTGCATCCAGTTCACTGGTTGACTATATTCCATGCTAACCTAAAGTATATGTAAGTGATGTTACAGGGAAAAAGGAGCTATTAGTATGTCTGGTCCATTTTATAAGGGCTTGAAGATAATTAAATGTCTACAGCTCAAATTATGTGTAGCCATTTAATTCTCAAGCCCAAACAAAAAGAGCCAGACCTACGATCAGATGATGTTTACAAGTAGGCTAACTACATTGAATTTAAGCACTGGTTAGTCAAGATGTTTGGACTTCTATACTATTCCTTTTTCCTATCTTAATTAAATGAAATGTTGTTAAATATTGTAGCCTCATGCACATACAAAAGCTTGTCTATAACAGAACAATGATTCATTTCTATGAGCTGATTCTCACAGCGCTCAATCAATTTATGGATATTAAAGTTGCTCTATTATTAAGTTGGTCACGTTTGTAAAATAAAAGCAGACTGATGACAAATACGTATCTATTTATACACTATATTTCCAGCAAAAGTGACCATGCCCCTAAAATGTCCTCAAAAATGCAGTTGGCATCCTAACAATATCCCAGATTTTAACAGCATGAAAAATCCTTCCAGCTTCACGGTCACGCAAAACTAAAATCTCAAATCTCATATGTAGACAATCAACATGTTATATTATTACATACAAAATAGGTATAGTTTAAATATGTGTACTATACATTTATATTATATAAATATGTATTATGATAATTAATATATAGTGCATATTAAATATTCAGTTATATAAAAATAGTGGAGTTATTGGTATGCTTGGTATGATCAGTTTGATCACTGCCACTCCATATATAGACATATAATATTATTATCAATGAAAATATTTCTTGAAACAAATATATGCTATTATAATATAATCATTTATATTGTATAGTTTAAATAGTTTGGCTTCCGCAGCTGAGATATGAGATATAATAATAATACCATCCATTGTTATTATGAATAATGCTTTATAAGCCAGTGAGGTCGACTATGGCTTTAATAAAAATGGTGTCATCTCTCAGATAGGAGCTCTTGCCTGCCAGCTTGGCGAGGGGGCAGAAGAGAGGACAACCGCTGGCAATGTTCATCTCACTGATGGGTCTCTGGAAGGATGTGGAGCTCACGTCAGGCCTAAAGGCATCAATGATGTGCTCTCTGTTGTTCTGGTCCAAGAGCATTAATGTCACCTGGAAGGAAAAAAGAATTACAATCAATGTAATGCCAAGCTTATGTTCTAAAGGTCATATTGGACATCAGATGACAGAATACATGTACTAACTCTTAGATAAAATAGTTATTACAACCACCACATTCATTCTCAACCATTTAACATTTAATAGTCAATTATTCATTAGATGTAATATTCTAACTACATGTATTCTACAGTTTATATATGTTGAATATTACAACAGAACAACCTCAACATTCAGTCCATGCAATAAGTGATTAATCCAAACATGAGTGGTGTTGTGATGCTTTAGTTGGTAGAACAACCCTAAATAAAAAAGTAAAAGTAAAGAGTAAATGAACACCTGAAAGAGGAGTGAAAGCGTATCGGCTCATTTACCTTCTGGCTGAAGGGCCACTTCAGCAGTGCATCGTATTTGCCCCTCATGACCACAAAGAACAGGGAGAGGTGAGTGCCCCGACCTGTGCCGTCACCGTTCAGGTACAGTCTCAGACACATCTTATACCCATATTTACTGGAGTAGAATGCTGAAGAACAGAAGAAAGGTGCTGAACAGCAGGGTCAGAAATTAACTCAGGCAAAAACATCACCCAAAGGTGACTAAAATGCTTCACAAAAATCAGCTCCGAAAACAGTGAATACTTGAATACTCACAAAAATGTGAAACAGCTATTCAGCTTGAGAATTTTTTTTAATTAAT
Organism: Abramis brama; assembly: GCF_963993115.1. Taxonomy (NCBI): domain Eukaryota; kingdom Metazoa; phylum Chordata; class Actinopteri; order Cypriniformes; family Leuciscidae; genus Abramis; species Abramis brama. The sequence goes on along the minus strand of NC_139967.1, from coordinate 38,052,866 downwards.
AGATTTAACTGAGCTATGACATAAAATGCTGTTTTTACACAGACACATATGTTATCAATTTTAATCGGTTGATGGAAAGGCATTTAAAAAATGCTTTCTAAAAATAACCTTCACATAAGCTTAAAAAAAATTCCAGTCAGGATATTTGCTCCAGACGAGTTCTGCTTACAATTTACTATTTACGAAATACAAAGTAGGCTTAAAATGTATTGAACCAAGAACATTCCAGGACACAAGTTCAATCAGCAGCATTTGTGACAATGTTTAATACCACAGAAAATAATGTATAGTTATACTGTTATATAGATTATTCTCCTATAATCACCCCTTGGTATCATGAAAAATAACTGTAAAGCATGTACACCCGGTAACTTTCGTATGATGTCCCCACATACCAAAAAGGGAGGAGACATAACTTCCTTATATGGAGCTGAGCAGAGCATATCAAAGCTATGAGATTTATATTTCTGCCCTTAAATCCTCTGGACGCTGGTACGGTTTATGTCCACCGTGTCTCATGGTAACCCTGATTTTTGCTTAAAATTTAAAAACAAACCAAAGGGTGAGTGGAAATAATTTTCTGTTCTTAATCGACAACATGCAGCAAACACTGTTGATTGAACCTTGAATCTGATCTTAACCTTACCAGGTGAGAACATGGCAGGTGCCCGTCCTCCCACTGCGTCTTGTCTGCGACGAGAGAAGTCTGCTATTTTCCAAATGAACACTCCGTCGTATGTGCAGAACTGCAGCTCCCGCAAAGACTGATCGGATTCTGCTAACTGCAGATCTCGCATGGTTAAAGTCCGTTCCAGCTGTCGCACCTTCAAGAGTCACCAAACAGAAGAAAAACAGGGTTATGGAACTGACAAACAGTCTGTCTTAGATGTAAAGTTAGCGACACTGGTACATTGTCTTTGGTTCATTGTCGCCTATTGTTCTATGGTTATTGTTAATGGAGTAGTTCTGTCATTAAATTAAAATAAAAACGATTAACTCTTAAGCAGCAATGGTGGAGCTGTAGTAAAACGATGATATACTGACATTTGATGGATAAGTAAAAACTTGTCTATTGTGTCTTCCTTAGACTTTCACTTTGGTATTGTACATGGTTCTTAGTTCTGGTAATTGTTAAAAGAGTACTGTAGTACTCTGTAATAGTTCTGTCATTAAAGGAAAGATACATTTTTTTGGTTGAACTACTCTTAACGCAAAACTGATTAATTAGCATAACGTCCAGGATGGTTCCCACTTCATATCCCATGTGAATTAAGGATCATGGCAGAGACAGCGGAGGCTCTTCTGCTGGGGGAGGAAAACCTGTTTCACAAGTAACAGTCGACAGAAACAAATCTTGCTAACAACTGCTTCATAGTGAAGGCTTCCACTGGCAATCAAACACCTGAACTTTTTTAAATGATAATACAAACGGACTATTAAGCTCCCAAAAAAAAAGAAGAGAAAAATCAGGATAGTTCACCTAAAAATAAAAACACTGTCATTTACACAGTCCATGTTGTCCCAAACTTGCATGACTTTTTTCTTCTATAGAACATGTAATTTCAAACGTAACGCACCAGCACTATCAGATTTTTTTTGTGTGCAAAATTCACTTATACAAACGTATCATATGGTTTCAGAAGTTGTATGGACCACTTAATGTATAATGCTTTTTGTTATTTTTGGAAACTGATAACATCTGTCCCCCATTCACTATCATTACATGGAAAAGAAGAGTTCTTTAAAATTTCTGCTTTCGTGTTCCACGGAAGAAGAAAAAAATCATACAGGTTTGTAACGACATGAGGATGAGTCATTTTGTGTAAACTATCCTTTGAAGTAAAATGTTCCACCCGTCTGTTATAAAACAAGATTGATCAATACGTCATTATTTGGTTACCTGCAAGGTGAGAGCCTCGCATCACCTTCGGACACATAGCAGAGCATCAAAACCATCTCTGCTGTCCGAAAGAAAAAAAAAATCCTATAAATCCAACTTAGCGTTTCTTTTTTTCAGAACTATTTAAGTATATAATTCCTGCAAGATGTGCGTAGTACCTTGTTTGACAAGTTCTCGATCTTTTCCTGGTCTAGCCGATGTTGCCGGGACAGCGCCTCCAGGGTGAGGGCCGAGCGTTCCACCTCTCTGTTCAACACACAAACTATGTTCTCCAAAGCTGTGACTTTCTGCTGAACACCAGGAGCGCCTCCTCTTCCTGCATTATGGGCGGCAGCATCAGCCCCCGCCAGAGGTGCATCTTCAGGTCCGCGATACAATCCCAGCCCAGAATCTTCCTGCCACTCCACAGCCCCCTCGGCTCGCAGGCGCACAGAGGACAGCACAGCCAGCATGAGACGCAAATGCTCCATCACACTGGTCTGCTCATGCTCCTGCTGCTTACCGTTGTCAACCTAAAAACATTCACATATTTTTACAAAAAGGTTACAATAAAGCAAAAGGTGGTGTAATTTCTTTGATGTTACAACACTTCATTTATGTTGAAAAATGTCATGGTTATCAAAGAGAAAGAAAGGGTTAAAAATATAATTAAGGCAAGACACCACAGGGTCAATTTAACTAAGATACCACTATGCTTCCCCAGTTAATTAATCACAGTACATTAGGACATTACATTTTGTATGACAAGGTTTCTAAAATGGTATGTTTAAATGTCCAAGTGAGTCATTATCTAATTAAAATTTTTATTAATTTCCAGAATAGAAATCTGAAAATTCGACAAAGCCAGGTTCAATATTCTTGTTTCATTTTGTTATATAAGGGTTAAAGTTTTTACCGAAGGGGGTTTAGATTAGATGTTTTTATCACTTTATCACATAAATCTGAAAATACTGTCAACAGCCAGAAGGTGGGGGTGGGGGATATGTTTTTAAGAATAAAATGTTATATAAATCAGCTGAATTCTATATGAATAAACCCCTCTGATAGATAGGAAAAAAACTGCAATGTTTGGTCTGTACATGTATTACTAAAGTGGAGATTTCTGTCTCACTGGATGAGAAAAAAAAGGCTTTTACTGTAACTGAAATCTACGGATGCAAATAGATCAATTTTAATAAAATAAACCCTGAAATGTGTATTTTTGATGTTTTCTTTCCATCAGTTTGTAAGATGTTGTTATAGAATGAGAATGAGAATAGTACAAAATCTTAAAATTGACCAGTGCTTGAAAAAAACATTGTTGGTTTTGCCAGTAGTGTCTTGCCTTAGAAAAAGGGTTAACGACAACGCATCCTAAAAATTAGCTCTGCCACCACACCATCCACTCCAACAACGGTGATCGCAAAGTCACAGTCCACAGATTGATGCATAATGAATAGAAAATTTCAGTTTTCATGTATGAAAGGGAGTCACTTTTAGTCAACATCCCCATCAGATGATAAATGATTATCTACTGCAGTTGACTCCCTTTAAAAGCGCATTTCTAATATAGTTTAAGTAAATGTCTGATATTAGTTTTGGCAGAATTATATTATTAATGAGCTGTCAGATCCACAGGTTGGAGTGGCAGGTCAGAAGAGGAACACTCTGGTCCAGAGACGAGTAGGTTGTCATATTAAATGTCATTCCACTCACTGCGATTTCAGGAGACAGAACTTGCATTAGCCAAATCAAATTTAACATTTCATTTTTTTTGTTTACTTTTTATTTTATTTCTGTTTTGCAGAACAGATTCACTGGATTAATAAGCAATTGATATTAAAATGTAAAACGTTAAGCAAATGTTAATATGAAATCTCAAAAAGTCAGCATGAGCTAAATACTATTCACTACAGCATTAGGGCTGTCCAAACCAGGCACCGCAGCAACCAGGAGGGGCAGCCCTGGGGCGGATGCTTGGGACATCATTACTATTTATCTTCACCCCCACCCTCCCCAACTTGTTCAGGCACCACTGAACTTCAACAAAAATACTTTTTAGCTCCAGTTCCTGAATTGAAGCTGCCTGAGCTCATTAAATGTGCTTATACTTTTACTTATTCTGCAGTTTCCCCACCTCTTCCACTGGACACACCCTTGACTCTATTCCCGGAGCACAATATCTGTGATGAGCACAGGCACTACCCACTGCACCAATACTGTGACCACCCTCTTGATGACCTAACTGACCGACTTAATTTTAGATGGCTATGTTTCTACTGCAGCTCTCCATTTGTGCCAGTTTATTCTCTGACCAGTAGAGGGCACGTTCTTAAAAAGAGGTGCACTGGGGAAATCCTTTGACTTTACTTGAAGACTTCAGAGGTAGGCAACACTTCATTTTAACTTACTAACTGTGATCTCAACAGTAGAGAGGAGAGGTGTGAATTTATGATATTACATCCGTTACCGTCTGAAATGCATTTCCCCCAATGATTCACCAACTTTACATGTTCACTGATTACAGTACTGCATATATTTCTTAACCGAGAGTTTGGGACTTTTCTAACCCACACTCCAAACTATTTACATAGTTTGGTTTTATTTTAAAGTCATGTGGAAAAAATGCAAACTGAGAGACAAAATAGATCCCACTGGTCTGACTAAGTCAGACAAAATAATCTAAAGGCTTTTGAAAGTTATGACACATTTCAGAATGACTAAAGGCCCGTTCACATTAAGATGGTAACTATAACAATAAAGATATCTGTAGTTTTAAAAATCGCTCTAAATGTAAAAGAATAGCAGAATGACGATAACGGCACTGAGAAACAATATCGTTGGAATCATTTTCACACTTTTTTTTCTAGCTGATGAAAGAAAAAAACATTGACAGCCATTTAGAATCCATCCTACTTTAAAGAGATTTAGCATTCAACCCCCTTAACTGTCACCGCCCTGCTAGCAGGACGCTTGGTGCTCTTTTTTTCTATCACATATTTTAGTAATCATCATATATTAGGCATCATTTGAAAGCTTAAACACTCTTAATTCATCCTGTGAAAGTCGTTTTGAAATTGGACATTGCGTTACCATTGAAATGAGACTTTACATTCTTTTAGCGGGCTCCTCCCTAATAAAATTAGTGGGCAGTTTCGTGTTTCATATTACAAAAAAAAACAATTTTATAATCAAAACTTTTTTTAATCTTGACAAAACACATATCGTTGGAAAGGTCTGAGACTCAAGGCTCCATATTTGGTGAAAGGAACGTATTAATTTTTTACAAGAGAATGCATCCAAAAAATTCAATGGAATGTGGATGTCACCCGGTGTCTATTTTTGGTATTACGCCAAACAAATCTCATTGGAACATTTTTGTGATATCAACTTCAAATTTGTAACACAACTTGGTTAAGCATATGACTTTGATTTGATAGCAAAACATTTTTTGTAAAATATATTTTTTAAAATGTTAAGAAGTACAGTACATTTGCTTTGCAGTAAACTTAAACTTCTATAACTTTTTTACACTTTCATGTTTTTGAAGTGAACAGACCTTAAGAAAGACTGAACTAAAATACTTTTTATTGGCTGAAAGACTAAATTCTCAACATGCTAATTAACTTATCAACTCAGATGCTTGGCACTTTTTCCTAATCTGCAAGCAGGCAGTAGATCTGCTGCAAACAACAATTTACACAGAGCCTCATAAACTTTTTAGAACTCCAATTCGTAGCCGATTTTCAATGGAGCTGTCAAAGTACTTCCTAATACAGTGTATATTAGGAAGTACAGTGTGTGACAGCCACATTGAAAACTAGCTACATTTCAAGTTCTAAAACGTTTGAGACTGTGTGTTACTCTAGTTAAAACACCATAGTGAATCAATCAATGCAAACTTGCATGAAACTATATGACACAAAACAAAACTTGATGGTTCAGCTATGAAGATAAAAAGCAATGTGGGTTTTAAGTGAAAGCATGTAATCATTTTTAAAATCCGCCCTTTAAGGTTTTTCGGAAGAAGCTCAAAACATTTCCACCCTTCTATTCAGAATTGACTCAATGTCTATTCTGATCCAAAATGCATTCATGAGAAACAAATACACACCACTGCCCTGCAGCCAATCTCACTGAACTGGCACGCCGACTTTGACTTTGCACAAGATTTGGTGTGCTCTTGAAACTGCAAAAAAGAAAAGAAAAGAAAAAGTCAGAGAAAAAAAAAGTATTTTATGAATGAAAATAAAATAAGGTATCCCTATTCCTCTATTAAAACTGACATACATAGCAGATTTGTATTTTATGATGATTTTAGTACAATTTATGACAGCACGTTACTAGCAGTGTGCGAATGAAACAAAAAACATAGGCCAATATACTTTGAACATTCATACTGATAAATTAACCACAATTAAAGCAGAAACAATGTCTGGCTGAGAACAGAGACCAACCTTCTCTCTGGGGATTTTCTTTTTACCACAGTCTTTGCATTGCATGGGGAATTTCTGACATATTTCATCATGGGCCTGAGACAGAAAAGAGTAGTGTAGGAGGGGGAATCAGTAAAGATGATTTAACAACTATTTCACCTGACCTTTCTGCTATGTTGCTCAACCGCTATGCATTACCTATGCATATCATTTTTAAGCTACTTTCATATATGAAAGAGATCAGCGGCTTTCGAGCTCCAATAATAAATAATAAAAAGTACCATAAAAGTAGTCTATATAACTTGCATGATAACTGTGTGAGGAACATAAAGAAAGCTGCTATTCATTGACATGTTTGTCCTTTTCTCTCTAAAAATGCCAGTCACTGGTTGCCATTAACTTTTATAATATGGAAATTAAGCTTGAATATTCTGGCAGAGGTGAAAGTAAATCATAAGAGAAAATGATCAATTTTGGTTCAACTACCCATTCTATCATGAATTCAGCCACATTGGTGTGTAATGCAATTCCCCTTTTCCGTGGCAATTTATTATTGTAACACATTGAGTCTGTTGGCACATCAAACATTAAAAGTACAGAATGTACACAAACCACAGACCAATCAACAGTAAACTTGAGAACAGAACACTTCTAGGGCTCTTACCTTAATTTCCTTAAAGTTGAATGTGACCTTGCAATATTTGCAGTTCAGGGTTCTGGCCTCGCATTCCCGCTCATTGTGGCGGTCTTTCTCGCTAAGCAAGATGACTGCTTGGCATGCTTCACATTTTACACGTTCAAAGTCACAACGACCTTCGTGTTGACCCTAGTGAAGGAAAGAATTATCTGTAAATTTCTAGCAGGAATGTTGAAAGGAAAAATATCATAGTTAGCTTACTATGTATGACTGCCAACTCTTGAATTGTCTTTCATGTGCCCCATTTTCAATTATCTTGAGACTGTTAACAGCTTTGTATAGCTGCTGTTCATTCAATTTATTCCCATGTTATTTGTATGCATTTCCTGTTTTCAAGTTAGTAAATGGTCACAAGACATCACTGGTTGAAAGTACATACCGACCTTGTGATTAGAACAAGACAGAACAATTGTGTCTGCATTAGCCCAAAAAATCCCTGTTAATTTACACAATTTCAAAAATCCCTTAGATGTGCTTAAAGGGATAATGCATTAAAAAAAACTAAATTCTGTCCATCTGTTCCTTGCGCACACACACACACCACATATAAATATATATATATATATATATATATATATATATATATATTTTTTTTTTTTTTTTTTTATTATTATTATTATTTTTTTATTATTATTACAAATTTCTGGTTTGGAACAACATGAGGTATATAACAAACATGTATATAACATATAACAAATCAATGTTAAAATCATGTTTTTAGAAATTGTGAACTAACATGAACAAACAATGAACAGTTTTTTTTAAACTAATGTTAACAAAGATTAACAAATACAGAAACAAATTAATTGCTCATGGTTAGCTCATGTAAGTTAATACATTAGTTAATGTTAACAAATTAAACCTTATTGTAAAGTGTTAACATTTGTGCTTCACTACCTCTTCATACTATTAGTTTCCATTCTCAGTGTCTAGATTAAAGGTCAAACAATTGTAAAGCAGCAGTGTTGTGCAATTGCCTATTCATGAAACATGATATATAATAACTCTAGAGTTACTCAGAAAGGGTGTGGTAAATGTCATGGAAGTTATATCTGTTACTCAGAAAAACCAAACAAGAAGATTAGCTTCAAGCTTGTTTGGTTAGACACACCCACTTTTTTTCTCTTCAAATTTCAAAAGCTGCATTTCAAGCAAGCACATGTTTTGTTAGATGCAAACTGTGCAATCAAGTTCATGTGAAATGCTGCTCAAAACATTTTACTTCCATAATGTGACGTATTTCTAGGTGAAACATCACAGATCAAAGACCACAGTTTCAAAGATAAATAGACAACACTGTAGCTTTCTGCAGTCTGTAAAAATATACCTCATATTTCTCATCAAATCTAGTTGTACAGTCAGTGGATGTGTCATTGTGTGTTTTTCGCTGTATTCACACTGAAAACAAACACTGCCCAGTCTTTTTGCCACTTAGTGGGCGTAACCGCAGTGACTGCGGCCGACGGTGACGTCACGTGCATACCCTCTATTTTCTGGTATGAAGTGGCATAAATCTAGCACTTAAAGTCAACATGAATTTAATACATTTTAAGGAAGTAAAATTTGATCCCATTTACTTTCTAAATGGATGTTCCTGATCTTATTGTGAGCAATTTATCAGTGCAGATTATTCAAAAGAAAATAAATTGTGTCCTGACTCCTGATCCAATTAATTCCCACTGGATAAAAACCAATGGGTTGCTAACGACAATTTCTGTTGACTTTACTGTCCAAAAGTACCTACAAATTAATTCTGGAACAAGTGACCTGGGATAAAAACTTTTAGGGGAATTTCTTGCTTTATCTCTTCAGTCACCATGTCTCCCACACAGATGAATCAACACTGATTCAGAGAGTGAGTTATGGCTTCAGAACAGGTTTAGTCAGGGTTAAGTTACTTAGTCACTAAATAAGTCAAAACGGAAGAATGCAGTCAGACTTATGCTTTTACCAGCTAAATGGAAGTAAAAAAACAAGACAAAGTTAAACTAGTTTCAGGTTTTTAAAAATAAGAAAGTCAGAATGGAAACTTGGCAAGCGTTTTTGTTAGCAATCAAAATCTGTTATGTTCACAGGCTATAAATAATTTCTCTCATCTTATGCAATCAAATAAAATTATAACACTATATCCACCAGCTGTCAAATACCTTAAACTATTCAGTAAACCTGTTTAAAAAGAATTATTTGATGAAAATGAAAATTTTGAAATGATTTACAACATACCACAAAACCCTTTGAAATTTGTAATGAAAATAAAGCCTTCTCGACTTAAAAAAAAAAAAAAAGATAACTATAATTAAATTATAATTGCATAAAATGGCAATGAGAGTTATTATGGTTTTAGCATTATAAAAATACAAAAACTACACTGCCCAAAATAATGAGCTTTTAAAAACAACTTGCTTTTCATACGGTAATGCTGGTACTTTCCAGCTAGCTCTGGGACTTTCCGAACAACCCCCATCCTTCCTGCTGATGATGAACTCTGTGAGCAGTCATTCTTTTTTTAAAGTGTCAAAGTCACTAAGTTCTATTTCAAAGTTCTATTTGAAAGTCAAGTCAAGTCCCCTTTATTTATTTAGCTCTTTAAACAATACATATTGTTTCAAGTCCTCTGGCCAACAAAACGAACACGTGTCATTATGATTCAGGCTGAATCACAGGTTAGAATTCAGATTGGCATCGGAATACAGTATTCAGATTAGGTTATTTGCTTAGTAATTATCAGGTTATTTGCTTAACGGCTGGGTTTGGTTTGAAATATGTGCAAAGTCACTGTGAGGCAGCCTATCATGGTAGTTTGCATTTAGAAATGAAGAACATTCTATATGACAACAAGCTAGATGAACTATGTTCTTACCTCATAGTCTTTCAGTGTACCAGACCAACAACAACCATCATTTGGGCATTTAGCAGGCAAGCTATCAATTTCTCTTCGTGCTGCATTGTCAGGAAATGCCTAGGGGGGAGTCAAAGACCATGGATTTTTTCATTAATGAATACCTTTTGAAATTCTATTCCTGTACATGTCATTGTGGAGGTTTTTTCCCTCCACTGTGTAATTCTACAGTACCTTTGCAGTGTACATTTGGCAAGAATAGCAATGCATACACTGAATAGGAGTTACCAGGAAGTTAAAAACAATGTTAGATTTCCAAGAGGTATCATTTAAGAAGCATAGCTTACCACTGTAATATTGAGCATGGACATCGCCTCTTCAAATATACCCTCAGTACGACAGGCTTCGCAGGGTATGGGCCCTGAGCTAATGAAGAGGAAAGATTTTACTTTAACAGTGCAGGAGAGGAGAGCATGGGGAAAAAGGCAATCAAACAATACGCAGACTTTAAACACCACAATTTTGGGAAACCATTAATACGCAGGCTTTTCTTTCCTCAGGCCATTTATGAAACAAGAAGAAAGAAGTGCTTTGATAATGGTAAAACTGAAGTGAAAGCAGCATGTGTGCAGAAATACATACAAGTAAAGTATTTTACTTGCACAGTACAAGAAGAAGGGTAAGTATGTTGCAAGAAATGTTGGAAAGCATTCAAGAAAGTTTACCCATATTCTCTTTTTATTAGTGTTGTGCAATATACCGGTACTAGAAAGGTATTGTGATACCCTGCTTTTAAAAATTGTATGGTTCCTTGTAAGTCATAATTTTGATATTGTGACAACACTACTTTTTTGGCCACATCCTATGGGTGCGTTTCCCATAAAACGACATAATTCACTGCTTAACTACCATAGTATTATGCATTGTTGAAGAAATCAACAAGCTAGTCATGACTTTTTTTAAACCGTATTGTCGCAAATTTGTAATAACTTCTTTAAATGAATCCGTTTTAAATCAAATTAATGCTGATTCTTTTTATATAGATTACAGACATGGCACCTGAGGACTAATTCTCATTTTTCTCAGTTATTTTACTTTATTTACAGATACAATAATAGGCTCCTTGTTACCTATAGTGCACATACTCACATGCGCACTCTTCACAATCGGTGCTTTAAATCTCTTGACAAACTAAAAGACATGTTCAAAATGAACGATATACTGTAGATTGTACTGAATGTGAGCTTGCTTATTTTGCTCAAGATAAGGATTTATTAAGCATTTAAGAAACTGCTTCTAACCACTGGTAAAGAGCTGTCATTCCCACCACACAACTTTGCTGTTTGCAAATGTTCGTTGGAACTATGGTTTCAGGAAACACTGACTCGTTGAACTATGCTGATAACGACCATAGTTGGCTAACAATGCTTTTGGGAAACGCACCCCTGGCTGACATATTATAAAAGGCTTCAAAGGATGCTGTATACAAACTGACATTTATCTGAGTAAATGAAGGGTAAGCAAATGTATCCGACTATACCCCAACATTTCTTGCAACTGAAAATGAAACAACATTTAAAGTTTTGAAAAACATTTCTTGAAATTTAAAGACTTCTAAAATATGTTAAATCGTTGATATTTGTTATTTAATTGAACAAGGCATGTAAACAAACAAGCAAAAAAAAATCAGGAATGCTATTTGTGAACAAAAACCAATCGAAAGGGGGCATATTATAAGTTCAGTTCAGCATGGAGGTCTTTCCCGGTTGCTTTTTGCTATTTCTCGTGTTTCTTTGTTGATCTGTAGACATTTTAATAATGGTTGTTTAAGGTGAACGACTCTTTAGAATGAAAGTCACCACCAACTGGTGTAATCATGTAACTTACAGAAAGTCACAGAATAATTCAGCGAAGAAACCTAAAGTTTTTAGTGTCACTGGGATGAAACGAAATTCCCACTCCAACGAACACAAAATTTGTTCACAAAAATTGGAAGAGCTTGTGAAAACAGAGATTTTCTTAGAAGGCTTGTGCCGAGCTGCCTATACACAAACCAGCATTGTTCTTTGAAACCACAATCACCAGCACACAGACCTCGGACAAGCTCCTGCCCCAAACATTTCACTTGCATCCTGGCATGAACGGAGACAACAGATTTTTCACGCCGCTTCCATTCACCAGGGTTCCTCATCTATACCTTAACTGCATATTCTTTAATAAAGTGCCCTCTGGAGTTATTTAAAAGCATCTCATTGTCTGCACCTCATCTGCTCCAATATAGCAATTGCGGGCAGCTGACATAATGGAACATTTTGTAAATTTGCTGACATCACTTTACACAAAAAAAAAATTTGACCAAGCAACTTGTTACCAGGCCAAAAGATGACGGCGCATGAGATCATGTGTGAGTGTGAGAAACCTGTGGTGTCCTATGTCAGATGGCAGCAGCACGTCTGGGGCCTGATGTATAAACGTTGCGTATGCACTAAAAAGTATGGCAATAATATGCAGATGACATTATGCATAGTAAAACGAGGTGTTGTAAAGCTCCATATATGGTTATTTCGGGGAGGAGATGGGGTGGAGATGCATGTATAGAGGTCGACCGATATGTTTTTTTCTCTGGCCGATATTTAGAAAAGCGGCGCTCGTTTATGGAAATCTGTTGAGTTTAGCGGAGATTCACTCCTGACAGCAAAATGGAAATATTTGCACGAGTTTCTAACATTTACAGATAAAGAATATACCTGTGAAATGTAAGTTATGCACTGAGGAAAGCACTACATCTCAAACACATTAAACAACGCAATTATCTATCTATCAGTCAGCACATGTATCTTATACCCCTCTATTGTAAGTTGCTTTGGATAAAAGCATCTGCTAAATGCAGAAATTAAAAAAATTCTACATTGTAAATACTCAACAGCCCCTTCTCACCAAACTCACAAAAGCAGGTGGTTTTGGCAAAATTACTACATCCTTCCTTGCTCGCAAAGCAGTGGGGATGTAGATTACAGGAACTCTGTGCAAGCTCTGCCGAGAAACCCTGAATGCAACTGGTGAGCCAAGACAGGAACCACTAAATATTTATTCTGATTTGTTTCAACAGGTTATGACCAGGAGTTCCTTTAAAGCAGTGGGGGCACGATTGGTGAAAAAAAAACAGCTGGACTCAACAATGCAGTCCTACTGTACGTTAACTAGTGATATAACACCAAATATAGAACATTTATTCACAAGACCAACCCGCTAATAATCCACAAGAAACTGTTTAACGTAAACTATAACTGACTGTCATAAAACTTTGAACAGCGGGCACTGACGTCACTGCCATTACAACATAGGCTGAGGTGCCTCACGTGATCCAAGTTAGCCATTACGCTTTCTCCAATGGTAAGAGATACAGACCCTCTCATCTCCCTATAGTAAGACAATCTCTGGTACTTCTCATTTCTGTCCTGAATATGTCCCCTATCGATAACACTCAATTCAGGTTTTCAGTCTCTATTAATGCGCTGTCAGAGATGATGTGGAAGTTATACAAAATGTGTGGTGGTTGGGTAATGCATCGGGTGATGACTGAGGATGGGTGTGACAGGGACCTCATGTTCTTACATGTGTTGTTATGTATCAAGAAAAGCTTTTTTTATAAAAGCAATAAGCTTTTTTTTTAAATTTGTATTACTCCACTACTATATTGCTAGAATTTAGAAAAATAGCTTTTTTTGGCATGCTTTTCAAACAGCAAATTTAATTCACAGTCATGGACAATTCATTCAACCACTTTTGAATTTATTTTAATTTTTTTGCTATGGTTGTAATTTTAGTATGAATGCTACAAAGTGGGTAATAAAATACCCATTCATTAATAAATAACTATAAACAAAGCATTAGTTATCTAGTATTATAGTATCTAGGGCTGTCATGATTACTTGATTCGAGTGCTCAATTTAAAAAAGTCCTTGATTGAAATTTACCCATGTACGTGACGCTTTAATATATACATGCATGTTACGCATTTCTTCCAGCGGCTCAGAGCGGCTCCGTTCAAAGTAAATGCTGCACCTCATGAACTCCGTCTCTGCATGTGCTGTTTGTTTGTGTTTCCAATAATGTGCATTTGGGAAAGCATATGAAGTCTGACGCGCTTTGCGTTTATTGCAAAGTGTTGCACTTTTATCATTTACATGCCTGGAGCTTGTCTCGACAGCTCGGTTAACAAACTCCATCTCTGCACATGTTATGAGTTTGGGTTGCTTATAACGTTCATCTAGGAACCCAATGTGTGCAATTTCACCAACACAGGAGAATACATCAATATGTTTCTAAATATGCAAATTGTTGTTCATCACGATTTCAAAATAAAAGTTTAAACCCTCGCTCTGAGTTTGTATGTTTTGATGTCCACATGTTATTGTTTAAGAAATTACAGTGGCTGTACCATTTCTATCATAAAGAGTTGGTCAAATATTAAATATTAAGTAGACATTTGAATAAATGTTGATAGGCTAATAATAAATGAGGATTTGATCATGCTGTAAAGTGTAACAACAACAATCACCAGGCTGTTGGCGCATTTGTTATTAAAAGTAATGTAAATAATTTGATTGTTTATATTATGTATTTTAAAAGTGTTGTTCAATAAAACCTTATGATTACTTGCTTTTGATACTTCATTTTAACAAATTATTATTGCCTGCTTGTTATTACATATGTAATTTAAGTCATTTTAAAGGCTATTGTTCACTTAGGTATATTTTTATTACCGCAAAAAAGTATTTGATTACTCGATTTATCATCAAAATAATTAACCAATTACTCGATTACCAAAATAGTCGTTAGTGACAGCCCTAGTTGTATCATATAAATACTTGTCCTAATAGGATAACAACTAAACGTTGACAATAATTATAGCCAAATGACTGACACCAAGGTAAAGCTCACCAAAGACATATCCACAGAGGTAGTATATCCAGATGCAAGGAGAACCCTTTGGGTTAAGAGGCAAAAGAGTGGATGAACATCAAGCAAAAGGAGGGATTTTTTCCATCTAGCTACAGTGCAGTGGTAGATTAAAGAGATTGGGGATGTCCATGGAGAGGGTGGCAATTAATGCAGAGCATGAGGCGGAAGGTTGCCCTGGGTACCTGGTGAGTTGTTTGAAACAGAACACACAGAAGCGATGTCCACACTGTGCTTGGAAAGGTTTCCTAAGAATCTCTTTGCATTGCTGACATTGATATTTTGGTTCCATGGACACCGACAACACTTCTCGAGATATCCCAGGCAATGTGGAGTCCAAAGAGGATGGTAAAGATGGACGTGCCATTGCCTTCCATTTACCCACAGTGCCAGCAGTGCTTATCATCTGTAAAAATGTAGAGCACAACTTATCAGAACAACAGAACAAAATTGTTTAAAGTCAACATGAAATTACATTTACAACACATTTTACTTCAATTATATGACATATTTAGTGAAGACCAAAATAATAATTTAGTTGACTGAGGGCTACGCCTGATACACCTTCAGTCCCCACTTTTCTTTTTCAGATCTACTGTTTGCTTTTGTTACCAATTGCCATACCCTTTATTACATTAACTGCTGTTAAATTACTGCATTAACTATTAGAAAATATTAGCACGCCTACATTTTTAATGCAGTTGTAAAATGTGGGTGTTGTAAAATGCGGTTGTTATAAAAAGTGCATTAAGCCGCAAAAGAGGCACTGTTCCCTTTCAAGGGAACTTAAGTTGCGTCGAGATTGACGCTGTGGGAATGCACTGCATGATTGTGTCGTAAAGCACTTGGGAAATCAGTCCAATGGCGTATAGGCGGGTGACGTCATGGCAGGAAGCTATAAAGCGCACCCAGACCAAAGCTTCTGTGTCTTCAGCAAGCGCTCTGTGTGAAATTGTCTCTGTCTATTTATTGTTGTAGACAATTATTTATGGTTCTTTTTGTGTTGATTATAATATTGAATTTTGAGAAATTAAATTAAATATTAGTCTGGCTTTGAAAGTAGATATAGTAAAATAATAAATTCAACCTTTCATCCAGACCAAGTTTTCTATCTGAAAGATATCTGGCTACATTTAATTTTGATGAAATTAAATGTTAATCCTTATCTGAGTTGATGTCCGTTTCTACTTGTCTGGTTGATATTTGGCTGCATTTCATTTTTGAGAAAATTGAATAATATGTACTCATCTGATCTTTGAGGAATTAGATGTCTGTATTAATATACTATTCAGCCTTTCATCCAGACCGTGTTTACTTGTTTGGTTGATCTTTGGCTGCATTTAATTCTGAGGAAATAAATGGTGAAATTCCTGGGGGGACATGAATAAGGCCCTGATCACACCTGACGCGTTTTTTGCAGTGAGAGGCGCCTTTTTTCAATTGGTTTCCTATGGCAGTGAGCGTTCTGCACGCTGTTTATGTGCCTGCTGCACCTCGCGTTTTTTGCAGTTGAAAAAAAAAGCAACTCCGAGCGGAAAAAGCACACGACGTCATCGCGTTTTTTTCCACTGTCCAATCGAATGGATGGAGAGGCGGGCCTTCCGTTTTAGTGATGAAAGCTACAGTTGCTTGAATGGCCAGAGATTGCGATGATGGAGGATAAACTTGTGGTGCTCTCGCGGGTTACCAGGAGCTTAACGACTTCACGAACCGTAACTACCACAATGTTAACAGAAAGTAAATAAAGTTAATAAAAGGCTGATTTGACGTTTACTTGACTGACAGGACATCTGGTTCAGTGGTTGCCTAGCAACAACAAAAAAACGCAGCGCACTGCTTGTTCTGTGTGATGGTTCAGTGCTGTGCACCTCGCGTTTTCGAACCTGCAAAACGCGTTAGGTGTGATCGGGGCCTAACACCTCATTATACGGTGCCCATCTCCTTTTGGTGCCTTCAGGGGCCGTTCTGCCAGTTCTAGTCTCAGTGTCTGACTCGAAGGAGGAGGGTTTTAAGAGGGGTCAGCTCGGTTGTTTCCTGCCAGTCATCCGTTTCAGGACACTGGATTGGCTTCTCGAGCTATGCTAGAGACCAGTTTCAAGAGGCTGGTTCCTTTAGTAATCTCAGCTGTAGTCGTCTTGGGATAAGACAGATCTGAGGACAGTGATTATCTCGAAAAAAGGCTTTGCGAAGAGGTCCTGGTGCCAATGGCGCCAGACCTCTGAGAGCAGTCCCCTCTGGGGGGAAGTGAAGTGGTTAACACCTCACTATACAGTGCCCATTTCCCTTCAATGCCTTCAGGGGGGCGTTCTGCCAACCCCACCACCTTGTGTGTTTCGGGGTGCAATGGTCTCCAACAAGCCCATATCTCCATGTTCGCCCGGAAACGTAGCGGCACTGGGATGCTCACCCCCTCTGAGGAGGGTCTCAGAGCAATCAGTTCGGCTGTTCCCTGCCGGTTCGCCGCTTCGGGGCACCGAATTGGTCGCTCAAGTAACACCTAAACGAGTCTTGAGAGACCGGTTCTCTTAATAGATTTTTTGGCAGCATGGGAACTTGCCAAACATATCTCAACAGAAGCAGAGCGTTTGCTCACGAGCCCCCACTAAAAGATGGGGGTCGGGCTGGCGCTCACAACCGCAGCCTTCAATGGGTAAGACGGATCTAAGGACCATCATTATTTCCAAGAAGGCTGCGGGGAAAAGGTAAACTAAAAATAAAAAATAAATAAAAATGTAAAATAAAATAAATAAATAAAATAAATAAATAATAAATGCTAAATTAAAATTGCAATTCTCCAGATTTATCCAGAGTCGTGCAGCTCTACATGCATGATATTGTTATCATGGGCACTTCAAAATACTGTGAATAATTATTCATTACAAATTATTCCGCATTTTAGAATTTTATTCTCATTTTAAGAATACTTTTCCCATCAACCGTTTAAAATGCACAAAATGTACATTGTGGGCACACACACTGTACATGCTACCCTTAAGAGATATCATTAGGAAGCATGGCGTTATTAGGGGCCAAACACCTAAGGTGCTTAGGCACCTATTGTATCTGTTCCCGTTCTTATTATTCTTCCGCTTCTTCCGCCATAGAACCGTTTGCGGGAAAGTTGTAATGGTTTGACATTCTGATAGAGGACAGTCCCAACATTAAATACACCAATTTTGGTGTGTCTAACTCATTCCCTCTAGCGCCACCACCTGTCCAAAGTTTCACTCATATTTATGCTAATAACTTTGGAACCATAAGGGCTAGAAACAAAATTCTTAACAAAAGTTATAACAAAATTTCCAAAAAGGCTAATAACTTTTGAATAAATCTGCCTATTGAAATGCCACTGGTCTTATTAGATTCCTTGGGTCAAGCCGAGAACATAGATACCAAGTTTACCTTATTTGGCCGAACTTCCTGTCCGCCATTTTGATTTTCATTCAATACATACTTTTTCGATCTCCTCCTAGACCGTTTGTCCGATTTTCACCAAAATCGAATCGTATCATCTCCAGACTGTGCTGACTAAAAGTTATGGATTTCGTGTCGATAGACAAAACCATTTTAGTATACAGCAGCAACAAAGTTGAGGCATGATGCCAAAATGACTATTCCGGCTTTATCTCTGCAATGCCTTGACATATTGACATCTAACTTTGTATGTGTCATTGTCACCTTACTCTGACCACATCACATCAGTTTTGTAACTGTGCCACCTATTGGTCAAAAGTGATAATCCATTAAATCATATTTTAAATTACTGTTTAAATGATTTTTCAGCCATTTCGCCTAAAATCCTCTTTAAATGTCTGTAATTGCTCATTGTTGCAGTTGGTCTGACACTTTCAGCCATGTTGTCATGTCTTGTCGTCTTCTTCTGCTTGAACCCGATAATTGCTGCTTGCAGCTATATTCTTCACTGTTATGCTGATGATACTCAGCTCTATATTCCGTGCACCCTGACGAAACTTAACAATTCACAAAACTAACGCAATGCCTAGCTGATATAAAAAAACTGGATGACAAGTAATTTCCTACTATTTAATTAAGAAAAAAACAGAGATTCTAATTATTGAACCAAAAACCTCTGCACGTAATAATCTAGAAAACTGTCTAACACTTGATGGATGCTCTGTCAAGTCTTCGTCGTCAGTTAGGAACCTGGGTGTACTCTTTGATACCAATCTTTCATTTCAAAGTCACGTTTCTAGTATCTTCCATCTTAAAAATATATCTAAATTACGACAAATACGGAACTGTAAGTTAATGCATTCATGACCTCAAGGCTAGATTATTGTAATGCTCTACTGGGTGTTTGCCCTGCACGCATAATAAACAAATATCCTACAGCTGGTCCAAAACGCAGCAGTTAGAGTTCTTACTAGAACCAGGAAATATGACCATATTAGCCTGGTTCTGTCAACACTGCATTGGCTCCCTATTAAACATTGTATACATTTTTAAATATTGCTAATTACTTGCAAAGCACTAAATGGTTTAGCTCCTCAGTACTTGAGCGAGCTCTTAACGCATAATAGTCCTTCACGTCTATTGCGATCTCAAAATGTTGGCCAGTTGATAATTAGGGATGTATTCGAATTTTCAAATATTCGATCTGTAATTATTATTCGATTTTTATCGAATTTTACTATGTTGCTTTGCTGGCCATTAATGTAGTGAATCCATGATAAATCCCAAGCACTAACTCGCAGTTATAACTCAATGCATTGGGTGGCACTGTGGAGCGTGTTGATTGAATTTGATCACATAATGTCGTCTGCCTTGCAAAGTTTGGAATTACTTAGATGAAAATGATGTTACAAAATGGAAGTACTTTTAATCAAATTAATTAATGAAATATCACCACCAACAATGAGAAATCACATGAAATCCAAACAGCAGTAGACTGAGGAAAGACAGCTGTCCATCACTGCATTAACGACTGCAGGTAAGCGCAGATGTAGCGCGAATGATCAGATATGATATCTTCTGATAAAAAAATTATTATTTAAAAAAATTAAATAAAATTATTCCTTAAGTTTCGTTGAGAGAAACAGGTTTAAGAACAGAAAATGCAAAGTGCTTTTAGAAACTTTGCTTAGCAAACCGTTATCTTTGTGTCTCTGCAATGTCAGTCAGCGCAGCGCGTTTTCTCACTCGATCGTGTGGATATTATTGTTTTTCTCAATATGTGAAACAATATAAACACGATAACACGATAACGCAGTCTGCTTTATTAGCGGGGTTTTTTTCGTTCGCGCTGCTTGAGCTTAAATGCTTTTGTTCTTATTTTTTGTTTACACATATTGTTTAATGTTTTCAACTAAAAGAAAACCTTAAGATATATAGTAAGCTTGATGTGTATATTGCTTAATGGTTAGCTTGTTCAGAAATGGTTAACTTAAAAAATAATGTTTAATAAATGTAATAACTTAATAAATTGAATAAATAGCCTAATATATTTATTAAACGTAATTTAAATAAACAAACATTCGAAATATAAATATTCGCTGTGAAAATACAGACCGGAAGTTAAAAGACAACGAGCGCAGCGCTGAAAAGGGGCGGGGCTACATAAGGTCTATAGATAATACCTAGAATATCAAAATCGACTGCTGGTGGTAGATCCTTTTCCTATATAGCACCTAAACTTTCTCAAAGTTCTCAAAGTAAACATCTCTTTAGCCTAGCATACACATAACACATTATCAACTTCTATAATTCAATGTTAGGCTGCATAAACTAGGTCAGCCAGAACCGGGAACACTTCCCATAACACCTGATGTACTCATTACATCATAAGAAGAATGGCATCTTCGCTAATATTAGTCTTTCTGTTTATCCCGAGGTTTACCGTAGTCCACCGGATCCAGGCCGTATCCGGATCTGATGAAGGACCTGCGCCTGGACACGACGACAACGCAGCCCTGAAGTGTCAACTAGTCTCTCCCCTGTGAAGGCCTCCTTCCCTTCCCTTTACCTCTGTACAGATAAAAAGTTATCAAAATGATTCCAGTTCGCATTGATACGCGAAAGCGACTAAAAATTATGTATTACGCAGGCCAGACAAGTAATTTGGTGAGGTCAATTTCTAAAGAAAGACTACGCACCTGAGCACATATAGACTAAACACATAATACGCATGTGCATGCCGTCAGCGTTTTCACAGATTCACGTTTTTGAAGTTTACACGAAGATGATAACATTTCTCAAAATTTCAAAGTTTGCATTCTCGAGCCACCAAACACTGTTGTCGTGCAAATGAACGGCCAGAACACATTAAAAGTTTTCTGTTTTCACTTAAGCTAATAACTAATGTTAAGTTAACTAATAACTATTAACTAAGTTAATAACTAATGATCTTTGCAATGGCAGTGAATCAATCAAAAACTAACTTTAGCTGGACAATAACTTTATTCTAGAGCTGCTGTAAAGCCAAAATAATCTCTGTTACTTTAATTTTCTATTATCACTGTAAAGCTGCTTTGAAACAATCCATATTGTTAAAAGTGTTATATAAATGAAGGTGACTTGACTTGACTTGACAAAATCACTGTATGCTGCGTCAAAAAGGCATTTTTATATTTTAATCTGGACTACAAAAAGCCCTAGATATTGATTGAAAATGTTATGATTCTTTATTATTGACCTTATTGTAAAGTGAGAACTATTGTTCTTTATTTTGCACTTTAATCTGTTTGAAACATATGTTTACTTTATAATTTTTTTGTGTTGCTTTATTGTATTTGTGTTGAGTTATTTTTGTTATAATATCGTGATAATACCATATACCGTGATAAAAGCTTCAGCAATTATTGTATTATTTGATGCAAGTACAGTTAGACACCTAATTTAAAGTGTGACCTAGTAGTTTATATAAAATTATATGTGTGTTATTATTATGTCCAGTTGTATTGCCATGAGTACAGCTAGCTAGATGAATTAGCACAGAGTTGTGAATTACAAATATTTTGGTTTTAACACTTTTTATTAATTTTAATATACTAAAACTAAAGCTAGTTGGCATTTATTTAACATCCCATTTTTTAGACAATTTAATTTTGACAATTTATTTAACACCCTATATATATAAAGTGCATAATTTGGACATGGCTATAGTTGACTATAGATATAAAAAGCTATACACTGGATAGTAAACACGGGTTTTTTTGTTGTTTTTTTACCAATTACAATTTCCTTTTAGTTATTAAAACTTCAAACATTCCATTGTAAATATTTTGTCGTTATTATCTAAAGCTGAAGTAGGAAGTATGTTCGAGCTGTTAGCTGTTTAACCACATACTATCAACTGACAGACATTTTGCGCAACTTTAAACCGCCAGCCTGATTCAGTTCAAACCATCAACTCACAAAAAAAATCTCGTGTCTGTCCAAAGTCATCTAGTCTGGGCCTAAATTGTAGCCTGCGAGTGTTCACCTTGGTGTAAACAAAATATTTTTCCCGAGTTACAACCACTAAAACATTCAAAAGATATTAATAAAATAAAATCAACAGATTACACGAGATATGTGTATCAAGTGCCTGAAAAGACATATAAACCAATTTAATAATAATAACTAACGTTAGCAGTTAAAAGCAATGTATCTAGGTAGCTTCCTTACTCTCCGAGTGAGAGGGTAAAAATGGCAACTCGCTCGAGCTTCCACACACTGCGCGCACTCTGTCCAACTACAGGCAACATGTCACGATTTCGGCACACTCAATGTGAATATAGAAGCAACTGAGAAAATATTTTAAAGTTACTCACCAAATACTAGCAATTTACTGTGGGGGAAAAAAAAACTAACCGTCAGTGTTCTTGAATCGTGTTATGTACAATAGGCGTGGCCCATAATATACACGCCCACAGTACGCCGAGCTATGAGTATGTTAGCAAGCAGCACAGTTCCTCCTCGCAGTGCAACCACTACAACCACTACATGATGTGTGGGCTACCGGGTTATTTCCGTAGAATTTTTAAAACCTCTCAAGGATATTATTGTCGACGTTCATTTGGAGGTATTTTAATACGTTTTTAGAGTTCAACTACTTTCATAATTAGATGTTATCTGCAAAATTGCGCGGTATAATAGTGTAGAAGTATGTTTTATTGCAAAAATGTCTGACCTTGCAAGTAGCTCACTGGCTAACCAGTACTGTGAAACGTTAGACCAACAATATGCTGGTCTGTCTGTCATCCAGCACAACGTAGGCTTCTTGATTGTTTACAAAATGTACTAGTTGAAATGCAGTGTTTGGGGTTGCCTTGCATGTCAACAAGCGACAGATTTAAACTACTGTATATCGTACCAATTAACCTACACCAGCTGACCACCAGCACCAAATATTGTATTTCGTCTAACAATCCAAATATACGACAGTGTCTGTCGTGCTGTGTTTGATAGTTATATTTTATTTAGATGATTAGCGTGATCATCGCGTTTAGCTAAAAATTGTTGAGCAGTATGTGCTAGTTCGGTGTCTAAAAAGACTTGGGTAACACTTTACTTGAAGGGGTGTGCATAAGACTGACATGACACCTTCATAATCATTACATGACACGACACATGTCATGAATATGAAGGAGGTTGTATGCATGTTAATGACAATTGTCAATTATGTCATTTTTAATGCAGAGATGACATTGTTTGAGATGTCTTTGTTATGACAACTTGACATAAACCAATACATCATAACCTGTCAGTGTCTTTGTCATGACATTTTGACATTACATTAATATTTTTATTGACCTCAACTTGAGGTCAATAAAAATATTAATGTAATGTCAAAATGTCATGACAACTCAACTACAGTGGTACGAATTTAATTTGTCATTAAAATGTCATTAAGTGTTAATACTGTCAGATTATTTTAGAACTAATTCTGGAATACTGGGGTGATAAAAAAAACAAAAAACCCACCTAATTACTTCTTGTGGCCTGCATATTCACAACGAGTAAAAATAGCGATGCAGATTAACACTAGGCGATTTCCTATGCAGATATTGACTTGGGACTATATTAGGGGGAAGCACAGGCGAAGCACTGCTACTTGGGCGCAGAGATATCACGCCCAAGTAGCAGTGCTTCGCCTGTGCTTCCCCCTAATATAGTCCTTAATATATAAGTCAATATCTGCCTAGGAAATCGCCTAGTGTTAATCTGCATCGCTATTTGTACTCGTTGTGAATACGCAGGCCACAAGAAGTAATTAGGTGGGGTTTTTTTTTTTATATCACTTTTACTCAGGACATGCTAGCTGGCAACAAAGGATTCCATTCATTATGCTAAGCTAAGCTAGCGCCGACCCTGTCAAACTAAAACAATGCATGCACTGAGACAAAAATGCATTTGCCCACTTATCTAAATGTAGGAAAGAAGGTGAATAAGCCCTATTTCAAAAAACGGTGGAGTGTTCCTTTAAGTTTGATAATTAATCTGCTATGTCATGTTTATGACACATTTATGACAGGTTATGATGTATTGATTTATGTGAAGTTGTCATAACAAAGACATCTCAAACAATGCCATATTTGCATAAAAAATGTTAATAATGACACTTAATGACAGTTGTCATAAACATGCATAAAACCTAGCCTACTTCATATTCATGACGTGTCATGTCATGATTATGAAGGTATCATGTCAGTTTTATGCGCACCCCTTCAAGTAAAGTGTTACCAAGACTTAAAAGTCTTAAAATGACTAAAAAGCAAAAGGAAATTCCCAATTCAGCTACCAAAAGGATTGTCATACCTCTTAGCGCCAATGAATCTGTGAATCGTCAAAAGAACTTTTAACAAATATATTTATACAGAACATTTAATTCGACACACCTAAACTGACTGAGCTCTGTAATTTACACAAATTCTATGGATGCACCTTTTGTCCATGAAGATTTTCCTTACTAGAATGTATAAAGGTGCTAACACATCATTAGTTCTTCATTGATGCTAGTGCCCCACAGTCTCCACATAACTAAATATTCAGCATCTTTCCTCAGAAACAATGTTAGACATGCTGCTTCACAAAAAAAAGTTTATATTCCTTGATGGTTAAGTTGCTATGCGTATGTAATTTTTACAGTAGATTATTTAGTAATAAATATGTCAACCATGTCAAGTCACCTTTATTTATATAGTGCTTATACAATACAGATAATTTAAGTGCAGCTTTATGGTGATAAACAGAAAAAATTATAAGCAAAGCATCTAAGCAAAGCAGCTCTAAAAAAAATAAAATACAATAGTGTTAATCTGAAGTCAGTGTTGGTTCAGTTTGGTTCAAAAACGTCATCTATTATAGTTCAATTCAGCTATAAAGCAACTCTGCAGAAAACAGTGATGTCATTGTCCAGCTCAGGTTATTGGTTGTCTTAAGTGTCAGTACAGTCATATCAACAATATTACTGAATAATAAGTGTCCCCAAACTAAGCAAGCCAAATAGTAACCAACCAACAGCTCATCCAATTTTGAAGATGGGTGGAAAACAATCTAAAAATAAAATAAAATGATGTTGTGGACCATTAAGCTGTTTTGTATAGTGACGGTTTTATACATCAATACAACCAATTCCAGAAAAGTTGGGACAAGAATCTGTGATTTGTATTTTCTCTTGAACCTTTATTTAACTGACAATAGTACAAAGAAAAAAAATTCAATGTTTTCACGGGCCAAATTAATTGTATTTTGTAAATATAAACATGTTTTGATGGCTTCAACACACTCAAAAAGTTGGGACAGAGGCTAAATAAATGTGAAAAAGATTACAGAATGTCCAAGTTGATCTTTTGATCCTGTCCACAATTAGCTGGTGAATTGGTAATAGGTGAGGGTTTCGTGATTGGATATAAAAGAAGCATCCACCATAGATTCAGTCTTTGCAAGCAAAGATGGGTCATAGCTCACCACTGTGCCAAATTTAATTGTCAAACAATTCAAAAATAACATTTCTCAATGCGAGATTGCAAAGTAATTAGGTATTTCACCTTCTACCAGAAATAATGTTCATAATGTGTTCTCAGTCCCAAAGATGAAAGCGACCAACCAGACTTTCATCAGTATTTTATCCGTCATGGAATGGGGTGCATCAGTGCAAATGGAATGGGTGACTTGCATGTGTGTGAAGGTACCATTGATGTGGAGGCATATATTGGAATTGTACATTTAATGACATCAGGATTACATCTTTTCTGGGCAGCAAGACAATGCCAGGCCTCATTCACAACATGCTACAACAGAGTGATTTCGTAGACACTCTACCATACGTATAGAGGATGTGATTGACTGCCTGCCTGCAGTCCAGATCTGTCTCTTATTGAAAATGTATGGCCCATCATGAAAAGGAAAATCAGAAAACAATGACCACGGACTGTTGAGCAGCTGTCTTGTATCAGGTGAGATTGGGCAAAAATTCCACTTGCAAATTGTTTACTGCAACAATTAGTATCCTCAGTTCCCAAATGATTAAAAAGTGTAATTAAAAGGAAAGTTGATGTGACACAGTGTTAAACAAACCTCTGTGCCAATTTTTTGGGAGTGTGTTGCAGCCATGAAAATCAAAATTTGTTTATATTTACAAAATACAATTATGTTGGTCAGTAAAAACATTGAAAATCTTCTCTGTACTTTTACTGTACTGTTCTGTAAGAATCTGAAAGATTCTTGATTTTATTGCATTTTACAAAGTGTCCCAAATGGGGTTGTTGTATTTGTTTTTGTTGTACTGCCTTTAAGTCACCTTTATTTATTGCACTTTATACAATACAGATTGTTTCAAAGCAGCTTTACAGTGATAACAGGAAAATTATGCATTTTCAGCCGAAGGCTGTTGTTCAGCCCAATCCAGTTCAGTATTGATTCAGTTCCGTTGTAAAGATCATTAGTTATTAATTTAGTTAATTTTATCTATAAAGCAGTTCTGTGAAAATTATGTCATCATCCATCTCAGTTCAGTTCTCATACAACAGCCTCAGTACAGTCAGATCAATAATATTGTTGAATATAAAGTGTCCCCAACTAAGCAAGCCAGAGGCGACAGTGGCAAGGAACCCAAACTCCCATCAGGGGATAGAATGGAGGAAAAAAACCTTGGGAGAAACCAGGCTCAATTATTTATTTTTATCAATGCTGGAAAGCACGATTATCATTATTGCATTTCAGTAATGGGAATTTAATGCAAATCATTGAGGATAATTAAAATCAGTTCCAAAAAAGAAACATCCAGACACATTACAGTCATATGTGTGAGTGTGTGTGTGTGTGTGTATATATATATACACTCTAAAAAATGCTGGGTTGTTTTAACCCAATGTTGAGTCAAATATGGACTAACCCAACGTTGGGTTAAAAAATGCAGTTTAAAAATGGACAAATTGCATTTTGGACAAAATCAAAAATGGACAAAAATGCAATTTAAAAATGGACAAATTGCAGTGGTTACATTAAAAATGTAACCCAACGTCTGGGTTTGTCCATTTTTAAATTGCATTTTTAACCCAACGTTGGGTTAGTCCATATTTGACCCAACATTGGGTTAAAATAACCCAGCATTTTTTAGAGTGTATATATATATATATATATATGTGTGTGTATATATATATATAAATATATATATATATATATAATTTCACTATGTACATTTTTTTAATTGTCTTAAACTAGCCTTTACTTTCTTTATACAAAATATAAATGTTTAGTCTACATTTTATAGTGAATTAAGTTTAAGCTTCATGACAATGACAACAGAGTAAGGTTGATAGTTCATCACAGGACTATGGATTTAGAGTTGTTGAGTCTGTTTACTGTGATCACTTTTAGGATTTGTTCAACTTCAGAGCCATCACTCTCTCTTCTGTACTCAGTACTCACTGGACAGCAGTACACAAGCTCAGGCTCACAGCAGTACGATGGAAGGTTGTATCCTAGCCACATCCCAACGAGCTCGGTCCAGAAGGCTATTCTGGCTGTAGGTTCTGGAGTGGCTGCCCTAAAGAACCCCTACAGACATGGTGAGGCTATACATGATACTGGATGATGTTAACCTATTCTGTAGTGATGATTGCATATCGGATTCTTGATTACAGATACAGTTGTTAGTTTCCTTTTCAGTATTAGTGGGTGGAAAGTCCACAATTTGCCACCTAAAAGATTAGGTGGCAAATTTAACCAAACATGACTCCACAACAGCCTTTAACAGGTTTAAATGTGTTTTTTTGGTATTTCCTAAATCATGCGAGCTGGAATTCTTACAGTAATCCCCATGATTCAAAACGTGCATGTATATTAACATATTTTACCAAAACAGATATGGTTGCAGTGCTCGGGGAAACCACAGGGCACCAGGCCCTGATCAAGTTAAGGGATCGGATGAGAAATGACTCTGAAGGTTGCACTATTCTCGTGTATGTACTTTGACCATCATCATCCATAATAAACACATCCAATCTCCTTGGTAATCCATACTGCTTTAATACTACCTTTATCTCCAAATTTTGTCTTTAGAGAGCGTCCAAGGATCCGCTTATCTACATTAGACCTCACTCAGATGTCTGCTTTGCCAGATGGGACTTTAGGAAGAGAGTATCTCCGTTTTCTAGAAGAAAATGTAAGACAAATGAAAAACACACAAATTGTCATGGAACATATCCAAATAGGCCAAATTAACCATTGTCATCTCACTTTTTTTCAGAGAGTCACCCCCGACTCGAGGGCTGATGTGAAGTTTGTTGACAATGAAGAGCTAGCGTATGTCATGCAGCGATATCGTGAAGTTCACGACCTGTTGCATACTTTGCTTGGTATGCCCACCAATATGCTAGGTGAGAGTTTTGTAACATAACACAAACCATGTCCACTTTTTCAGGTGTTTAGAGATTTGATTTGTTGTATATGTCCAGAACTATCCCTTAGAAGTTTTAGGTAAGTTCAGGTTTTAGGCTTTTGGTTTTGTGTAAGTTAAATGCTGCATCAAAGCTGTTTTGTAACTGAAGTACATTAAGTTCCCTAGGTCATCATCAATACATCTTTTTGTGATCTTTACCATCCATTAGCCACATTCCAGACTGACAGCCAGTACACAACACAATCTTTCAACTTTTGAAAGATTTTCCTGTTATTCTTTACCCACAGGTGAGGTTGCTGTGAAATGGTTTGAAGCTGCACAGACTGGCCTGCCCATGTGTGTTCTGGGGGCAACGCTTGGACCCCTCCGACTGTCTGTCAGGTGAGTTCAATGTTCCTAGCTCTGTGGACAGCAACTGTAATATGCTGCCAATTACTAATATTATTAAAAGTAATAATAATAATAATTAATATAAGTGCTTTAACAAAAATACAAGCTTCACATAACTTATTATAAGTAAGTGTATTACTGTCAAAGCGAGTCAACATTGTGAGTCAACATATTGTGAGTCAGCATTATTTTCTGTGGTAACTGGCCGAATGTTAGAGGTCTGTAGAGCTTAAAGGGGTAGTTCACCCAAAAATTTTAATCCTGTCATCAATTACTCATGTCATTCCAAATCCACAAGACTTTCATTCATCTTCGAAACACAATTAAAGATATTTGAATGAAATCTGAGAGATTTCTGTTCCTCAATTAAAAGTCTATTGACCCAAAACTCGTATGGTTCAGAATGTTCATTAAGAGAACGTAAAGTCCATATGAATCGAGCGGTTTAATCCAAGTCTTCCGACACGATGGCTTTATATAATGAACAGAATTAATTTAGGCTTTTATTCACATATAAACATTGATCAGTGAGCATACACAGAGCATATCAAATATGGTTGACGAAAGTCAATAGTACTGCTTGACTCATGAGAAAAAACCTTATTGGTTCTTGCGGAAGCTGAAATGTGCTGCCGTGACGTGCGAGAATTAACCTCATTGGTTCTCACACGTCAAGAAAGCATGCTTGAGCTTCCATTTACCAAATTTTAGTGCTCTGTGTGCATTTGCTGATCAATGTTTATGTGAATAAAAGCCTAAATTAAATATGTTCATCATATAAAGCGTTCACGTCTTTTGAACGCTTTTAAATCGTTCACGTCTTTTTTCACAAGGATTTCTTTTGTGAAATCTGTATGAACATTTGAAGACCAGAGTTTTGGGTAAATAGACTTTCAATGGAGGGACAGAAATCTCTTAGATTTCATGAAACATACATTAATTTGTGTTCTAAAGATGAACGAAATGACTTAAGGGTTTGGAACAATATGAGGATGAGTAATTGATGACAGAATTTACTTTTTTAGGTGAACTAACCCTAAGTTGTAATGAAACCGCAAAATTCCTTTATGTAGATGTACAACCAATAACAAATAAAAAATATAGCTGCAAGCAGCGATACGGGGCCAAGCCCCTGAAGCAGCAGCAACAGTAGTGAAGAGCAGGAAGAGTAAAAACATCAGAAATTGAACATATATGAAAAAACAGCTGGTTCAGAAGTACAGATGAAAATGAACTCAAAAGTTATAACCATTTCAATGTTGAATTTTTGAACTGGTGGTGGCGCTATAGAGTAAGAAAACTAACAGATACAATAGGGGCTATCCCCTTTGGGGCTTGATCCCTAATGAGTTAAATGTATTTAAATAGAACAGTGATCATCTGGATTGATTTTGAAGTGCTGAAGTGTGTTCTGTCATATTATCAATTGAAGAGTTGCTACATCTTGAATTGTAAAATAACAGGAATACAGTAAATTTGTATGTCCCCTTCTGCTGAAATTTTCCGTGATTACAACCAACATTTGTCCTCACGGAGTATTTCCCGTTCTTATGTTCATGTTATATTATGGTTTAGTTCATGTTTCCATTATAATATGTCATTCTTGACCAGATGTTAAGTTTTACTGGCTCTGATGTCACCACAAGCATATTTCATATAGTATATCCTGCTGTTAATGTTCTGCTTCCTCCTAATGCAGGAAATTCTGTCTTTAAACAAATTTAGAAGATGAATGTTCTGAAGTAAGAACGCTATTTCTGTATCTGGGCAATTAAATATGATGGTTATTTTAGTACATTCATTTGATTTTATCAAAATTCTAATCAAATTAATGTACTAAAATAACCATCATATTTAATTTTGTCCCATGGAAACATTCTAATGTTTCCCTTGAAAATATATGTGGATGATGCTCTCAAAAGCATATCGTCACCTTCCTAAAATAATTGCCCAAGTCATTTTGATGATCAAATGACTTAGGAAATTATTTTAGGAAGGTAACGATATCAAGAATTTTCAGTCATATTTCACCCCAAAAGCAAAATAATTATATAGACATTTCATGCAACAATTTTCATGACTTGTAAGCACATTTTCCTTGAAATAGCCATTTACTGTAATGCAAGAAATGTTTTCATTTTGATAGAATTTGTTGTATTGTCTTTAACTTGTTTTAATCAAAAATCATAATGTTACAGTAATGAGTCAAATTTGATATGTGTTTGAGTCAGTCGTCTACAGTTGCTGGTTCAGTCTCTGGGACCTTGGGCTGTGCGCAGTGGCAGCCGTGCCAGTTGTGTTCTGAGCGTCTTCTATGAACGACGCTGGGACCAGAAGCTCGATGAACTCAGACACCAGCTGAACATTGAGCCACCCCCTGTCAATCTGTTCCCATCCAGTAAGAAGACATCTTCAAACTTGTAGTACGGGAACCTGTCTAACTGAAATAACTGATGGGAATTTCAGCTTGTGGGAGAGCCCCACAAGGAAGCTACATACATCCCATCGGTAACAACGTTCTTCCTCACACAAGGGGAAATAATGTCTAAAAATAAATGTCATGTAACTCTGAGAAAATACTATGGCATGCATAGTGAATCAATTAGATCATTCAGGAAGAAGAAGTTCTTCTGATAAGGAAAGTTTAATAACTTTTTGTAAACATCTATTTGTTATAGGATATTAATATTAATATTCTGTTAGAACTGACCTCTGGATTGTTCATTGGTGCTTTTACATTGGAGTTTAACCAGTACATGTGTGTCACAGTCACCAGTTACTTCATCCAGCTTCACTACATTTCCCAGCACCCTCCTTGGCTCACACCTGCACCTCCTTCACAATCACCTGCACCTGTCAGCGATCACCCTTGTTAACTTCTCCATTTAAGCACACTCGTCGTCCCACAGGCCTGGGGTCTGGTCTCGTCTTTACAAACATTACAGACTACTCACCCGTGTGCTGCCTGATTCCCGTTTACTTACCTGAAGTCCTGTTGTTGTCGTTGTCATCCCTGCAAAAGACATTCATCCAACCAAGTCAGCTAAGTCATCGTCACATCAGTATTCCAGTTCATCGATCATCTCACCCTGCATTGCTCTATCTGCACTTAAAATAAAAACCCTGTTTGTTCACTTTGCCCTTGTCTGCCTTCGTCTGAGTGACAATGTGGCATCTTTAATTTTTACACAACACAGTGATGTTCAATTTTGTAATTTAATAATTTGTATATTTTAATTTATTTTATTTTGATTATTTTGTTAAATTATACATATCCTTCTTTTTTACTTAGGAAAGATTCCTAAGAAATAGAAATCTTAAGAAAGATAAGAAAATCACAAACGTAATGAAAATTATTATAGTTTGTTTTTGCATCCATTTCAAATGTACTGCAGCATGAGTCAAGTCTCTTATCTGATTGTGAACCAGAAGAAAAAGAATATTGTGTGCTTCCCTCTAGTGGGCAAAGTGTTTTAATCTGAAGGTGCTTGCTAGGCAGTGTTGGGTAAGTTACTCTAAAAAAGTAATTCATTTCTAGCTTCTACTAATTACATCTTTAACAGAGTAATTAGATTACTCTCTCTAAAAAGTATTGCATTACTTGGTAACACTTTACAATAAGGTTCGTAAGTTAACTACCTTAGTTAACATGGTTAACACAAGACTAAGAATGAACAATACTTCTACAGCATTTATTAATCTTAGTTAATATTAATTTTAACATTTACTAATACATTATTAAAATCAAAGGTTGAATTTGTTTACATTAGTTAATGCACTGTGAACTAACATGAACAAACCATTAAAAGCTGTGTTTTTATTAACTAACGTGAACAAAGATTAATAAATACAGTAACATATTGCTCATGGTTAGTTCATGTTAGTTAATACATGTTAGTTAAAGTGTTACCAATTACTAATTACTTTCTAAATCCCATATCGACCATTTGAACAATACAAGGATAGACTAGGCTACTCTTAATTCTTTCAAAAAAACATTAGATGTTACATTTTGATGTTAAATCCACTATTGTTTAATATAGTTATAATTGTTCTTATAGCCTATACTGTATTTAATGCAATTACGGCAGAAGTAACTTTAATTAAATCACAGTAATCCCTTACTTTACTTTTTCAAGGAAAAGGTAATTAAATTACAGTAATTACTTGGTAATGAGTTATATCCAAGGAGGCAGTTCATTTGTAGACATGCTTAAAGCAGATTTACCAAGTGTAAACATTCTATTACACATAGTCAATGTGTAAAAAATGCACTCAATATTTATTTGCCAGATCATTAACAACAACTTACAAATGCACTCTGTAACTAAATCGTAATTTAGTAGTGTGAGCTGGTAATATTTAGAAGATGAGGCTGTCCAGCCAGGATGAGAGACTGCTGCAAGCTGGCATATGCTTGTTTTTTTTTATGATGTAGTCATAACGTTACTGGAATATGGCAGAGACCTGCAGTATTTTTGCTGTCAATTTCAAGAATTCTTTCCCCTAATGATGGTATCTTCTTGTTAGAGGCACGAATCTTTAAGCGTTAAAGGGATAGTTCACCCAAAAATGAAAATTCTGTCATTTACTCACCCTCAAGTTGTTCCAAACCTGTATGAGTTTCTTTGTTCAGCTGAACACAAAGGAAGATATTTGGAAGAATGTTTGTAATCAAACAGATCTCGGTCCCCATTGACTACCATAGTAGCCTATATAATTTTTCCTACTATGGAAGTCAATGGGGACCGAGATCTGTTTGATTACAAACATTCTTCCAAATATCTTCCTTTGTGTTCAGCAGAACAAAGAAACTCATACAGGTTTTGAACAACTTGAGGGTGAGTAAATGATGACAGAATTTTCATTTTTGGTTGAACTATCCCTTTAATACTGAGTGGCAATAGTCTGTGGTGGAGTGCCCTCTAGTGGATAACCAGGGCACTCCAGCTGGTGGTCGTAACATGCATAATCATTGTGCAAAATCTATTCTCTATACCACATCTTCTATGGAGGAATGCGGGAGTGCTGGAGCGTGGAGCCTATCCCTGCATCTCGGACCAAAGGCAGAAAAACATCCTGGACTCCAGTGGAAAAGCGGCCAGTTCATTACAGGACTTTCTAAACCATGTTTTTTTTTTTTTTTTTTTGTTCTCAGAACATAATATGATATACATTTATTAGACATTTGCTGTTGAGTCTCAAAATTGACAGCAAAGTGCCATGTACTGTACAACTCATGCACAATATATGTGTTCTGAAGACATACAGCACTTTTGTGTTTTTATTTGACGAAAATCTTCCACTCTACTCTAGCTGAACAGTCATGGGGAGAGCGGGGCACAAAGTAGCCTAGCCTAACGCTTTTTGACTTTCTCAGTTTGTGTAAATCTACTTAGGGTTCAGAGTATTTATTTTTTCTATATGACTAGTACAATTATGTGGTTTTGTTTTATTGATACAGTATATACTTTTTTTCTTGATATACCCCGAAAGAATGGAAGTGAAATGTGACAACATGCCCCAGGTGGGGTAGCCCAGAGTGGTAGAGAAGGGGTAGCCTACATGGTAACATGATGACAGATTAAAATGCTATCTGATCTAATGAAACAAATATACAAGACAAACTAAAATATTTTCTCAATAAAATACAGTTATTAACTTTTTCATATAAAATAATGGCATTTTTTTAATAATTAAAAATAAACTAATTTTTTGAGTTTGACTACGAACACAGCTATACATAGTTCAAAACATATAATTAGTAGGCTAATTTATGAACATTGACTGTCAGTCTTTATTCACCTTTTTCTCATGTTTTCTCAATAGATTTCATAAAAGTATAGAATAGCATATTTCTAATAGGGGCTCATTGTAACGCAATGCCCTCGCGCAACTGGGATTTAAATCCTGCGACTGTCTTCTGCTAGTTAGTGAAGCATTAAAGAACTATTCAACCGTTAAATGACATATTGGAGATCAAAATAATATCAGATTTGTCTAATTTTAAATAAACACAAAAATATAGATGAAAAATATAGATTGCTATGGTTTAATAAATGTCTATTGATATCTTTAAAAAAAAAAAGAATTTTGGCGCTATTTTTCTCTATATAGTGTTGATATGGCAACTAGTAGCCCTAAATACACTAAGTTTCGTCATGCTAGCATGTGTGGAAGTAAAACAAGTGTGTTACAATATATAAACTCGCTGTTCTCCCTTTTCCAAATGCATATCACCGCATATCCATTATAATAATCATATACACTGCATGAATATGTTGTTATTATTGCATACTGTTATAAACTACAATAGAGTGTAGTGCATCTGCCACTATGTGCACCAACTATAAATAGCATATAACAAATATTTACACTTAGAGCAAAGAAGATACTTATATTTTCACTTAATGTAGATAGCATATTGCAAATACTGCAACATCTTTGTTATTTATTTGTTACTGTAGCATCTTTATCGGTATTTACTAGTGTTAAATAGCATTTAACATGTTTTAAATAGCATTTAACACTATTTGCACTTAGAGCAAATAACACCCCCTTTATTTTCATTTAGGGATACAAAACTATCTTGATCACTAAAGCCAATGTAAACATATGATTATGTTGTTTATAAATACTACATTTTATAAGCGGATCACTAAATTAGATATTGGTGAAAAATTCAAGATGTTTTATAGCATGTAAAAAGAAAAAGTAATATGGGACAGTAATTAACTAATTATACAGGCCACGCCCTTTTGACCAAAAATATAAGAGATGTTTGAGTGAGTGACAGAGAGAGGTAAAAGCATTTTTGCAGCAATGCCTAAACATTGCAATAATTTGAAAAATATAAAAATAATTAAATTAATCTGAAAAACTGAATGACCATCCCAGAATAGCATTTTAAAAACTATTTAAATAAATGAGAGAATGAAAAAATGGTTTAACTATTTCAGTCCACATTTTATTGCATGAATACATAACATAGGCCTACATTATCAGATAAAAGGTCAGAACATAGTTTCCTGCACCACATTTCCCTGCTCTCCTGTGACAGAGCCATGATCTCACGTGGTCACATAAAAACTCAATTTTCATGTTTGAAATGTAAATTTCACAAGAAATGCAGATAATATAGTCAACAATAATTGCACTAATTTTAACACAAACAAAATACTTTGAAAGGGATTAAGAAATCATATTAAAATTAAGTTTCAATAATTTAACATGCATAAATATAAAAATATTTAAATTACATATATGTTGTAGCTCTTTTAAGCAGGTTGGCAAAATCAAGGAATTACTGATTAGCTTCTGATTAATTCGTTTCTTTAAATAATCAAACAGTGTGATTGACACTTTCTCTCCTTACTGCATGTATTGGTCTTCAATGGCACAGATCATTTAAAACATTTTTATTTATTTTTTTAAATATCGTTGGTTCAAATGACATTGCATAACGTTATCAACCATTCCTTCAAGATCTCGAGATCTTCAGATCCCTTATTAACATTCTTCTGGTGTTCAGTGCACTATAGAGATGCTCTGATCAGCCACAGCACAGGCAGCCAGCAGTGGCTCGCTGAAAGCATGTCTGACAACATGCAGCACCGACACAGATTCAGGATCATAGAACAGCAGGGTCTGACTGGGCCAATCCAGCAGCAGTCCTACTCTCTTGAGCTTCTTAGCCACTGCGATACCCACACTGCATCCATCATGACAGAAAGAAAAGTCTTCATCGTAAATCGAGAGCACCCATGATTTTGAGTTGTAGCCCAGCCGTGCGCCATTGCCGGTCCCCTTGCGTTCTATGCTGGCATAGCATACACCCACTTTGAAGGCGGCACTCGTGCCCACGTCAAATAACCAGCTATGAGTACCAGAGGACATGGGAGGGGAGCAGAGGGCGTTTGGCCAGCTGTCGAAGCGCGCCGGGTCATAGGGGTGTAACTGACGCTGACGTTTGGGCAGGAAAGTTAAGGTGTGCTGATCGTTGGAGAGGGAGAGAAGAGGACTGACCGTTTGTTTTTCAAAGTGCAGCATAGTTGAACTGTGGGCTAAAGAAGAGCAGGATATGTTAAGATGATGTTCAGAGCAAGAAAATGAGAAGTTGAATGTAAGGGATGTAGAAAAGTACACTACCAGTCAAAAGTTTTTGATCGGTAAGATGTTTAATGTTTTTAAAAGAAGTCTCTATGCTCACAAAGGCTGCATTTATTTGATTAAAAATACAAAAATAAAAACAGAAATATTGTGAAATATTATTACAATTTAAAACAGCTGTTTTCTATGTAAATAGTTCAAATGTAATTTATTCCTGTGATCAAAGCTGAATTTTCAGCATCATTACTCCAGTCTTCAGTGTCACATGATCCTTCAGAAATCATTCTAATATGATTAGGGTTGGGAACCGAGAACCGGTTCTTATCCAGAACCGGTAGTGTTTTTGAAAAAATACCGGAACCGTGCGAAATTCCTAAGTTTCGGTTCCGAAAACGGTTCTGGTGCGCTGTTGGTGAAGTGCTGGGGAGCTTATCCTTTAACCTCATAAAAATAGTAATGAATAAAGCCCTCGCGCTCCTCAAATAGCCTACGTTTTGCGTCAGATATCAACGGAGAGAGATTCAAACACCCACGCGATCTTATCCTAAATTACAAAAACCTCACCCCTGAACATTCAAATCTGTTTGCGCTGTCGTTGACCCAGAGAGAGCAGTTGTCAATATGAAACAGCTTTACAATCACACAGTATCGATATTTATGTTACAAATATTCAAATGATCACATAAGTACTGAGATAAAAGTTTATTAGAGTAGAAACATAAAATCTGATGCTTCAAAACATAAAAAAAAATGCACGAATGTTTTTTTTGTGTTCAGAATTTACAAAATATGTAATATGTTATTTTTCAAACCGTGTTTTTGTCTTATCCTGAATTACTACATTAAGCCTGCAATAAGCGTTTATACTCGGACTGGCGGATCGCAGCCGCTGCGGAGTAGCGCAAATTTTTTATTTTTTGCAAAAATTGCTTAATAATATGTTGAATTTGTTGACATTACCAGTCTGTTAAACTCATTTTCCCTAAT
Organism: Abramis brama; assembly: GCF_963993115.1. Lineage (NCBI taxonomy): Eukaryota > Metazoa > Chordata > Actinopteri > Cypriniformes > Leuciscidae > Abramis > Abramis brama. The sequence goes on along the minus strand of NC_139967.1, from coordinate 38,014,721 downwards.
ACTACTATTTTTTTATTAGTTGTTTTAATATTTTTTAATGAATGGGAACCGGAACCGGAATCGTTTGGTGGAACCGGAATGGGAACCGGAACCGGAAAATTTCTTACGATTCCCAACCCTAAATATGATGATGTGATGCTCAAGAAACATTTATTATTATTATTAATGTTGAAAAAAATGTTATTTACATTTTTATTTCAGGATTATTTGATGAATTGAAAGTTCAAAAGAACAGCATTTATCTGAAATAGAAAGCTTTTGTAACATTAAACACTATACCGTTCAAATGTTTGGGGTCAGTAAGAATTTTTATTTTATTTTTTGGGGGAAATAAAAAAAATAGAAATCATTACTTTTATTCAAGGATGAATAATTTATTATTCAGGACATTTATAATGTTACAAAAGATTCTATTTCAAATAAATGCTTTTGAACTTTCTATTTCAACATTGATAATAATTATGAATGTTTTTTGAGCATCAAATCCGTATATTAGAATGATTTCTGAAGGATCATGTGACACTAAAGACTATTGATGCTGAAAATTCAGCTTTGATCACAGGAATAAATTACATTTTTAAATATATTAAAATAGAAAACAGTTATTTGAAATTGTCATGATATTTAACAATATTACTGTTGTTTTTGTTTTGTTTTTTTATCAACTAAATTCAGCCTTGGTGAGCAGAAGAGACTTCTTTTAAAAACGTTAAAAATATTACCGATCAAAAACTTTTGAACGGCAGTGTATAATCTAAATGTGCCAATGCCTCAAAATATTACAGTAGGCTACACTTGATTTTATCATGTCACATTGCATATGTTATCAAAATGTAAGCAGGGTATGAGGCTCATTTTGGGGGGTCTGATCATGGATTTACATGTGATATACTGAATCTGTCTTAAATTAAATGTAAATGTAAATTCCACTTATAAAAAATAAAAAGTCCACTTACCAGACGGCCCAAGCAGCAATGCACTGGCCCATAAACCCACCATGAGTTTACTGTCACTGCAGCCTCTGTTCAAACTCAGTTGCTCTGTATCTCTAGGTTCACCAACACCCTCTGCATCCTCAATCCTAGCACAGTCATATACACGATCAATTATCATACCCAGCTTATCTCATTTTGTGTGTTTATTTATTTATGTGGGCTTATTGTTGCATTTATTGCAAATTGAAATTACCTGTCATTAATTTCCTCGTTTGAGCTCTAAAAAATAAAGAACAAAAATACAAAAAAATCAGTGGATTATCTCACAAATGTAATTTAGTCATACAAATATAAATATGTATGTTTTATTAAATGATTATGAACATTTAAATAGAAAAACAATGAACTGAAACTAAAAAACAATGAAATTGATTTAGGAGTGTTGAGTAGGCTACTTTAGATTTTAAGTATTATTTTGGGGAATCAGTCATCTACTCTGTGGAGTACTATTGAAAAAAAAAAGAAAAAAAAAACACTGTACTCTATTTATAACTATGCTCAAATGTCAATTATCTGCTGATGAATTTGATGTGTATCCTAGAACCTTATGCTGTCAGGACAAATTACCTTTAATTTGATTGATAAGTCTGAAAATTGAAGCATTGGGAAATTGTGATTTAACAGGTACTTTAAAGAAATCAGCTCTTCTGGGGTAAATTTCATCAGGAAATGTCCAGGTCATATTTAATCAAAAATCAAAAGGAAAGAAATGGCATTAAGTACATAGAAATACTCCAAATATGATCAGTTTTTCTTTATGTTTATACATTTTGAATAATGTTGACTTATGCTGAATGCGCAAGTACATTAATTAATTGGTAACACTTTACAATAAGGTTCGTTTGTTAACAATAGTTAACTACCTTAGTTAACATGAACTAAGAATGAACAATACTTCTTCAGCATTTATTAATTTCAGTTAATATTAATTATAACATTTACAAATACATTATTAAAATCAAAGGTTGTATTTGTTAACATTAGTTAATGCACAGTGAACTTACATGAACAAACAATGAACAGCTGGATTTTAATTAAAAAACATTAACAAAAATGAATAAATACTGTAACAAATGTATTGCTCATGGTTAGTTCATGTTAGTTAATACATTAACTAATGTTAACTAATGAACCTTATTGTAAAGTGTTACCAATTAATTCAATAACTTCAAATATGTATTCTTCTTACTGGCTCCATATGCAAGCAAGATGATCATACATATTGTGTGAATACATAAAGTGAATGAAGCATTAATTGAGATTTGGATTGTGCCCAAAATTCTCATGGATGTAAGGAAAAAAAATTATAATCTCATAAATCTCCTGAAATTTGGCAAAAAGATTTCACACTCTGTCTTTTGATTTCATCAGTCAGTTTCCTTGTTAATTTCTAATTCTTTAGTATGATGTCTTTGTTGACAAAGTATGTTTGTTGACATAATTTATCAGCACTTTTTACACTCCTGACTTCTTCATTCACTCACCACAAGCATGGCATCTGTGGAGTGTGTGAGTGAGTGCACCAGGCTTGTGCGTGTGTGTGAGAGTTTCTCCAGAGTGTGTGTCCAGTGTGCTCTCTGAGTGAGAAGGCACTGCTCAACACGCTCTTCTTCTCTCTGTATGGCCTCTAGGAGACGCTGCTCCTCTTCCTCCAGAGCCTCACGCACCACTTTCGCCTGAGCCAGCACTCGTTCTCTAGCACTGTTTGCATCAATCTAGCAATTAAATGGCACAAGAGGCAATTACAATAACATATTACACTGTTATAACTACACTTCATCTGAATACCAGGGTCATTAAATAAAAACGGTAACACTTTACAATAAGGTTCATTAGTTAACATTAGTTAATGTATTAACTAACATGAACTAACCATGAGCAATACATTTGTTACTGTCTTTGTTTATCTTTGTCACTGTTGGTTAATAAAAATACAGCTGTTCATTGTTTGTTCATGTTAGTTCAGAGCATTAACTAATGTTAACAAGATTTTAATGAAGTATTAGTAAATGTTGAAACTAATATGAACGAAGATTAATAAATGCTGTATAAGTGCAGTTCATTATTAGTTAATGCTAACTAATATAGTTAACTAATGTTAACTAATGAACCTTATTGTAAAGTGTTACCAAAAAATCATTTGAAGTTACCTTGGCCAAAAATATAATAATATCACAGTCCAATTATGTCCGATAACATAATATTACCATGGTACTGTACATGGTTGCCATTGTGTAAGTTCTGCGGACTCAGTTTATGTAATGCTCTCTCTTTCTCTCTGCATGTTCGGAAGTAGTAAATAAGTGAATTCAGGTACCTGTACAGCTTTCTCTCTTGCTGTAAGCGTGCGGGCAATGAATCGTTCAATCCGCAGGGCTTGCAGCTGCATTTTTTCGCAGACATCCACCAACTGATTCTGTTTAATACAAAGAAGAATAATGATTCCAAGATCACGTAATCGGCATTAAACCAGCAGTTGAATAGTGTGCAGGTGGCAGGAATGTGAAGGAATGTGGATGACCTGAATTTCTCTGTTGTTGAAAAAGTGTCTGAAAGGAGGAAATGTGTCAAGAATTTTCAGATCTGCTGGCCCTCAAAAGTATTTAGAAGCTTCCAAATATGTGAATTTTATTTCAGCTTTGTTTTGTGCATTTTTTTGGTTGAAAATGTTTATGCTATCGAAAATTATTTTGCATTTTATCCAAAATTATATTTTGTTATCTAACGAGTTAAAATACCTTTTCTGGCCACTCTGTATAACAGATGTGTTGATGTGAGCCCTCAGGTTCAAAAAAAGCACCGCAATGAAATACAAAGAATATAATCAGTATTCGATGATGTAAGTAATATAACATCAGTTCTTAAGAATTATTATTTATTTATTTTTACAGTATGGGAAATTTCAGCAAGAAAGACTTCAAATCATGTGTTAGTGAATACAAAATGTGCAATGGAATGCAGTGCAAAAAAACAGTAGCATGGTTACTGCCATCTTATAGCGAAAAGTTTATATTAAATTTTATATGAGGGGATAGGTTTCAATAGCATGGTTACTGCCATCTTTTAGCGAAACGTTTATATCAAATTTTATATGAGGGGATAGATAACTTCAATTGCCCCAAATTGAATACATACATCTGATTGCAGTGATAAAATAAATTTAATGAAGCCGTTTCTTCCTCAATTTTAGTGAGCCTTCAGGTAACTTTGGGGCGTCTGAAACGTACTGACGTAATGAAACTGACCACGCCCTCTATGTGAATATACACACATGCACAAGACTGCTGAAACTCGTAGGCTACATTATTATTCTAACAGTAGAGATATATTTTAAGTGAAGAAATAATGTTTTGTTATGAATTATTTTGTTAATGTTTCATACGTTGAAACCTAATTATTATGTTATTTAACTAATAGTGACTCACCCTTACTACAGTTGCCCGGGTAACCAGCTCTGTCACTGTATGACCCTGACAAGCTCCATCCAACACACATTGCGAGCATTTCAGTCTGCCTTCTGTATTACAGTACAACTGTAGTTCGCATTCATGTTCTGGACACAGTTTCGCTTCTCCTGAAGTTGATACGGAGTCTGTACCGCTGCCTACAGGGGTCTCCACATATTTGCGCACAGGTTTAGTCGGCGATTCTCCATTAACTGTGATATTGGTGTTTAAAAAGAGCTCTTCGCCTTCACTTCTTATTCGATCTTCATGTTTTGGATGGTCGTCCAGTCCAGGGCCAGTCTCCAGGTCATTGACGTGCAAGGACACCGTTGCCAGTTCACAAAGTCTATAGTCCATACTCATTGCACTGAGAGATAATATGTTAAGTTCCTTAGCTGAATAAAATACGATGGGTTCGCCTGGTTTCGCTGATGTATACTGTAAAATACCCGTAGCGCAGGTGTATCCAGTTTTAGAGCCCTGCCTATCGCAGGTGTATAACACGGAAGTGGACTGGTTGTAGAGTGCGCAAGTCTGAAATTAAATTTGTCTGCAGTTGTGGCCACTGGCCTAGTCACTCTCGTGAAACTTGGGACTGTTCTTGCAATATGCTAATTTGTCATCTGATCTTGCATGTAGCATATTGGCTGAAATCAGACAACACTGCTCTTTTAATGTGTAACTCTCCATTCACTAAATAAGCTGTACTGAGTCTATTTGCTACACAGTTCCTACCATAGTTATAGATCACCGTAATCTAAAACATTTCAAATAAAAATAAGATGGTACAATGTAAAAAAAAAAAAAAAAAATGAAAAAAAATGAAATATTAGCCTACTATAGTATTTTTTTTTAAATAAATTCAAGCTATTGGTGTGCAATAGAATTTATTGAGTTACAATATGCTACAGGTGCAGGGGTCCACGAGTTCATGCACTGTACATTTTGTACATGGAGTACAGCATTGTTAAAGGGGTTGCTTTTTGTTAAACAGTGTTAGACTCAAATCTTTGGTATCACTGCAAAGATTCTTTCAAATTTCAATTAGTGACCCTTTTTGAAGTACATTATTAAGCCAGAAGGTGGCAACAACTAGTGTAATCATTGTGATTCCAACTGCAACAAGTTTTAAGCCCCAGTAGCTATGTTTCCATCCTCCTATTTTAATGCGCATTTGGGGATATCACATCAAAAACTGGTGGATGGAAATGCCAAGATGCGAATAAATTAAAAAAATCCAAATAAAAAACGTATGCGCTTGTTTGAGTCCGATATTTTAATAATCGCATAATAATCTACGATGGAAACACATTTACCGAATAAATTCCTGATGCACATCAAAAAAATTATGTGACTTTGCGATGGGACAGCATAACAGGGCAGTCAGGACTAACCAGCGGACTAATCTCTTCTGAAATGCTGTTTTGGTTGTTCTGAAATGCCTGAGCAAAGTCTGTTGCCAAAGTGGTTTGGTATACCGTAATTACCTCCCAAATCTGTCTGACACGACTGTGTTCCCAAACAGCAGCATCTGCCTCTTTTATTATAAACAAAAAGTACTGTATACAGTGGATTCTCCTACTTTTCTTAGTGATATTTAGTGCCAGTTTATCAGGAAGTGACGTTTTTGTTCTCTTCGACTCACTGGATGGAATTAGTGCTTTATTCGCAAGTGTTTCATGTGATATTCCAAATTTGCGCATAAGTTAAATTCACAACTTTGGATAGAAGCATAACTAGTGTTATACTCGTTACTTTGGGCATGCAAAATTTCTGCAGACGCTGCAATGGTTGTAATATGACGTCACACTCTGCAGCATCTTTTTTTTTTTTTAACGAAGGACAATCCTTGGCTGTTTCCGAAATTACCCCCTATACGGTGTAACGGACGGGCCAGCACTGCTGGGGGCCCCGCGAATTAGCACCCTCAAAGCAAGAGCACCCTCAGGTGATATTGTAATAATATCATTGGCGAAACAGATTTGGTAAACACTCAGTGTGTATTTGTGTTTGCGCTCTGGAGAACGTCAAATATTTCTATTTACAACAGTTTTGCAGCGAAGAGCAATGTAGCCAATCACAGACATATCTGTTGATCTCTCGAATGCAATGGCCAGTCAGAGGTGTTTAAGTTAAAATCCATGTACTGCTTAAAACACCTGAGTTTATGTTCAGTGTTGAACACTAGCGAAACCTCTCATTAATAAATAATGTACACGATGTAAGTAAGAGATTCATTTTGCAGTGTAGACAGCTTCATTGATTATAATGGAACTTTGTGAGATCACAATGAACTGAGATTTTTTAGTAATTATAATGGGAGCGCTCTTTACACGCATTTGAGGCTTTTGAAAAAAGAAAAAAAGTTTCGTTTTTCATGCTGCTTAGATGACTGATGGCCAATTACATGCTGCACAGTTTTGGAAGTGACATCCACATATAAATGCAGGCACACGAAGAAGATTAGTTCCAACACAAGATCAGGCTCTGGCTCACTTGTCACGGTGGATGGTCCCTCAACGTCTGCGGGGGGCTCTTGCACATTCTCTGTGGTCGAAGGTGGTAACTTTAGCTGAGTCTGGCTGGGTCCTGGATCAGGGACGGACGCTCTCTGGATGTTGGCTTCTCTCCAGTTCAGACCGGTGGTGTCTGTGAGGTCAATGGGATGGTGAAAGTTCACCCCTATCCAGAACAGTGACTTAAGGGTCTCATCGTCGTAGGGGCTGGGGATGGCGAGACGGAAAAAACTTCCAGTAAAAGACAAAAAATCTGTGCTCTCACGAGCCACCACAGCAAATCGAGTTGCATGATCCATATTAGGTTCGGTCTTCTGTCACAGGGCGGTTGCAGGAAGGCACACGAAGAAGAAGATTAGTTCCAACATGAAGTTTAATAAAGATCAAACAGGCAAACAGCAGACCAAACAGAGAATGAATGTGAGGGATCAAACACAAACTAGGATAATTAATAGAACACAGCTGAAACCAAGAACGCAAATGACGAGCAGGAAAACTGAACAAAGGAACACATGATGAAAATGAAAACAAACTAAAAGTCCATGATAATGCAACTAACAGAACATAGTGGTGACAACATCAGTCATGCCTTCAAGTGATTTTAAAAAAGCTTTTAGGCTACTTGCTTACAGAGGTTGTCGGGAACATTAAACGTCATTACACCGAACAGGAAAAGTCATCCTTGTTGTGTTTATTAAAACGCTCTTGCAAACTTTATAACTCGAACGTTCAGGGAAATTGTTTTTTAAATAAAGACTGAAAGACTTGTCAGAAGCTTTGTGATGGTGACGTTGAGGTCATGTGGCCGTAGTCTTAATGCATTATAGTCCTTCATGTCTATTACGTTCTCAAAATGCTGGCCAGTTGATAATACCTAGAATATCAAAATCAACTGCAGGTGGTAAATCCATTACCTGTTTAGCACCTAAACTTTGGAATAGTCTTCCTAGCCTAGACGCAGGCACACTTTGCCAGTTTAAACCTAGACTACATCTCTTTAACCTGGCATAAACATGACACATTATAATTTTCTGTTATTCATATCTGTTAATAGGCTGCATAAATTAGGTCAACTGGAACAAGGAACACTTCAACACCCGATGCACTTGTCACATAGCAAGAAGAATGGCATCTACGGTAATATTAGTCTGTCTGTCTCATCCTATCTCAAGGTTACCGTAGTCACCCAGATCCGGTCCATATCCAGATAAGATGGTGGACCTGCACCTAGACATGATCAAAACACAGCCCTGAAGGTCAGTCGAGACCGTGTCTACAAGACAATCCCTGTGAAGGCCTCGTTGACACAACAGCCATCGGCACTGATCCACAGCAAAGACCATAAGACCCAGACAGGTCCTCCGCACAGACCCTATGGCCAGCTTTGGCTCCATACTGATGTGACGAATCAATCTTCAAGCAAAAGGAACTGGATGAATATTTGAATGCTACCAATCCGATCTTAATTCTGACTTGTGATGCAGCTTGAATCATAATGACACCGTGTTAATTTACTGGCCAGAGGAGAACTGGCCCCCTGACTGAGCCTGGTTTCTCCCAAGGTTTTTTTTCTCCATTCTGTCACCTGAAGGAGTTTGGTTTCATTGCCACTGTTGCTTCTGGCTTGCTTAGTTGGGGACTTTATATTCAACAATATTATTGTTCTGACTGTACTGACGCTGTTGTATGAGAACTGAACTGAGATGGACGATGACATATTTTTTTGCAGAACTGCTTTATAGATGAAATGAACTAATATTTGATGATCTTTACAACAGAACTGAATCAACACTGAACTGAATTCAGCTGAACAACATTTTGATATGCATCATCTTCCTGGTATCACTGTAAAGCTGCTTTGAAACAATCTGCATTGTATAAAGTGCTATAAATAAAGGTGACGACTTGACTTGATTAGTTTAGTTCATTTATAGCCTACAATTAGCTTTTTTACGTCTGCTGATTGTATTTAGGCTTTGAAAGTCATTATAGTTGTGTTAATTTGTGAAGATTATCATGATGAGAAAAATGTGTAAGAATCATAAACTTTTGTCAGTCACAGAGCTTATTTTCTGCAATAATCCGAAAGCCAATGGAAAACTCCTGCAGCACTATGTAGAACCACAAGAGGCAATCAGTTTGATATACAAGCAATCAATCACAGTTTGTTTTGTACAGTATCATGTTTAGGGGTGTGAAAATGTAATCTCTGTGTCCCTACAGACCTGCTCGTAAAACTCTTGGATGTCTGGTCTATACCATAAACTTCACTTCTGAAAATCCAACATTCAGTTGATTCTGATAAGCACTCAATGTCACAGATGAAAACATGACGGCTTTTTTCTTTCATGAGGGGGTTTAGCAGCTTTGTTTCTAGGAGGACAGTGTTCGGGTCTGTGGGACCCGTTTTCATTTTTTATCAAAAGAAAAATGATACGATTAATTGTTTTTCAACCTCAGACTCATTGGCCTTGGCTCATTTTCTGTGAAGAACATATATCAGAACACATTTTCAATGACCACACACTGTACACCCCCCCTACACATTTATATTACACAAAGGATGTTCGGGTCCACTGGACCCGGGGCTAATAAAAGTGTGGAAATTTTAGGTTCTATGTACCTTTACTCTGTCCACCTCCTGTCAGAGCTGGCTGTTATTGTGTGTGTGTGTTCTTGTATATGGTTTATGAGGACACAAATGTGTATAATGACATGGGTATTACAACGTAAACATAGTTTATGAAGACATCTGTGTCCTCATAAACCAAACGGCTTAAAAAACATAATAAATTGTGTTTTTTGAAATTCAAAAAAGGCCAAAAGTTTTCTGTGATTGGTAGGTTAAGGGGTAGGGTTAATGTAGGGGGATAGATTATACAGTTTGTACATAAAACCATCACGCCTATGGAGAGTCCCCGTAAACCACATAACCAAGTGAGTGTGTGTGTGTGTGCGTGAGTGTGAGTGTGTGTGTGTGTGTGTGTGTTGTGTGTATGCGTGCGTGCATGTGAGAGATAGATTGTGTGTAAGTGTGAGAGAGTGTGAGTGCAAAAGTGAGTTTTGTTTCTACCCCTGCCGTTCCCGCATAAGGTTGCAATTCTTAAATGTGATCTAACAAAGGTAAAGGGAAAATATTATCCATATATGCTGTTTATATTGCTTGTAATTGAGATGAAGTAAACATCTGTTGAGTATTTTAACATAAATTGTTTGATTATGTTGAATTAAAAACCCAAAAATGCAGCGGGTCCACCAGACCCACGAACACTGGCTGAATAACAAAAATATGAACACCACACAAGGGTTAAAGAATGCGACACACACATTTCCCGGAAATTCTGTAGAATTCAACCAATCAGACGATGACTTAGAAACTTCCAAAGTGTTTCCTATTTTGTGAGCCTTATGCATCAGACATTCAACCAACAGTCCTGGCATGATGTCTGAATCTGAATGAATTCCCGCATCTCAACAGATAGTGATATAAGTAGGTTACTTATCACTCAGTGTCCAAATCTGATCACTCGCTTTCATTCACTCATTAAATGGATTACATTAGTGGAGTAATATATAGGGAATTGTGAATGAGGGTATATGGGGGTGATTTTGGATACAGTGATTTTGGATAGTTCAGACTCAGGTGAACGCTATGGCATCACTTTCATGAACGAACTATATGAAGGAGGGCTGTAACTGAAATCCCCCCTTATGAAAGGCTATTTCATGGCCCACATTCAAATGCGGTCACATGCTTCATGAGTTAGTAAATATAAATTGATGAGTGGCACCTTTTGCTCTTTTTTAAATTATTCTTTCTATTATGCTTCAGACCTTGTTCTACATTCTCTTATTTTATTGTTTACATAATTTAACCAATGCAACTTTCTAGCATGTTCATTGTAAATCGTAAATGAACATTTATCTTGATATACACATACACATATACACATACATGTGCATACAATAAAAAAAAATATATATATATATATATATTTACAAAGGGATTCCGAAACGTTTTGTTCACTTAAAAGATTAATAAAAAAGACACCCACATGCAGAGCAACGTTCAACTTTTAACCATTAACTTTAATCCATCTTTCAGAGAAAACAATGTTGTAGGTAGGTTTGTTAGTCTGCAATGGACCTGCAACATTCACGTGAAACAGGAATACATATATTTCAGATATGTCATAATTTAAATGTTACATTTACGTTTATGTAAATTAAGAGTTGTGCTTTCAAAACTACAAAAAAATGCTAATTATGAATATGCTGCTGACGTAGAGTAAAAAAAAAAATACATGCCAGTGCATTTCAGTAAAATCAACATTTTATATGTCCAGATAACTTCTGTAAATGGCACATCCAAATTAAATAAGGGCTTCAATGAGAAAAAATTTTTTTTGTCACAACCATTGCCCAGTTGTTCAAAAGAAATGTAGTTGTATTTAGGTTATCAGATTGGATCAAAGTTTTTAAAAAGGAAACAAATATTCTGAAATCGAATTAGATCACATAATCCAGTTGTTCAAAAGTAATCTGATCAGATATTGGCAATCAGATTGGATCAAATCTTAAAAAGGGTTGTTCAAAAGAAAAAAAAGTTTCTGAAATCGGATTAGATCACAAAATCCAATCTGGGTTTTGATCTGGATCAAATCATAAGTTTGTGTTGTTCTTTTGGGTCCTACTTTTTAGTAAGATTGGGATAGCATACATTTGATCAAAAAAAAAAAAAAAAAAAAAAAAAAAACAGGATTATCCTGATCCCAGCAGAAGGGTGGATTTCAGGAACTACAATTTAATAAAACTTAAAAAATATAACATTTTTATAATGTATTTACTTTTTAGTAAGAGTAACTTTTTAGTAAGGGCTGCCCATTAAGCCTTTCACAACAGTAAAGTAAAAAAAAAGAAGAAATTTTAGCACCATAAAATAATCCCCCATTACTTTTGAACAACTGGGACCTGGACCCAGCTGTGCCGGTGAGCATTTCGCGCTAAAATGTCGTATTTTTGTCACGAAAAGGCGTGGTTTCTCAGGAGGCGGGCTTTGTCGTAAAATCTCGTATTGTGATTGGACAGAGTAGTATAATACGTTCACGTATATCCACATACGTCAGCATAAGAATTAAATACCCAACACGAATGCACCGACGATGCGCAGCTCTGATTGGACAAATCACTGTCAGTCCCCTTTTACGATTGGTTTACGTTCAGAATTTTGTTAGTCCCTCCCCCACCCGAAGCTGGCTGGTTTTTCCAACGCCTCTCAGCGGACGGCGCATCACGGAGGTTTGGAAGCGGGTGGGGAAGACGCGGGCAACGACTGACCCTATTACACTAAAAATTGTACTCGGGGTTGGTTTGCCCGGACCGATTTCCAGCCTAATACCGACATACCTGCTCTCACATTTCAACCCAGTCCTGACATCCCCTCTAATGTCGGATTTCAAGCTCGGGATTGTTCGACTTGGCCGTGTGGCCGGGAAGGTGAGCTGAAACCTAGGGCTGCCATGTGCGACGCAAAGGGGAGGGGAGCCAAGATCCGTGAGCTAAATGCTTCTGTTTAACAATTAAGTGGCAGATTTGTCCATTTTTTATGTTGTCGACCTTTGGCAGAGGGGGATATGTGTAATATATGTATGTAGTTGTCGTCGAAACGGACGGGTTTTATTATAAACTGGTCAGCTCATCAGCCGAGTAGGTTTAGTCCCTTTTGAACCGCCTACTGTTGATGTGTAGTGCATCTACAGCGCAACTAGATGGCTCGGCCGAGAGTTCGCTTGCTAACTAGGGAATGTAAAAGTTATATTTTTTCTGTTATACTTGAATAATGTTTTAAGCACAAGACCGTTGCGGTTTCCGATGCTTGGTCCACGTCAGTAATGACACTGGCATCCAATATGGCTCAGCCAGCTCAGAAAATGCCTCAACCAGGAACCGTTCGCACGCAGCATGACAACCGGCATGTCGGCTGTGATGAACCTTAGCACTGTCTTTACCAGGTTTATCTGTCAAACATTTATACAGTCACTGCTCAGCCACCTTGTAATTTATCACTTAACGTTCTGCAAAATGCTGCAGGCTTCTTAAACTTAACTGTTTTGATCGGTTTTCTTTGCGTCATCATCCCGAACAAATCCAAGCTGCCTCTGGGATGACAGGCCGCTGATGCCATGACACTAGAGGGCAGCCGGTAAACAAATCTCTATGGGGTTAAACAACAGGACCATGTGAGAAGTTGCATGGAAAAGTGCGCACATAAGACGCAGACTATACAGTAAATGATACCCATTTAGGTTGTCATATGACGAAATATGGCGTTATTTTCATGACAAATGTCGAGAGCGCATTATTGTAAACGCGAGAGCACATCCATGAAATACGCGAACGCGAATCTGCTCGCTTGCGAATTTCCTTCGCTCTCGGCCAAAACTTAACGCTTGTTCACACCATTATGAACTTCGCTCAGATATTGCGCTCAAACTCTGTCCTGACTTCTGTGCACTCGCAAATTTCTCATTTCTCTTGCACTAGAAAGCTCCTGGATTAAACATTGTCAGAAGTTATCAACAAATCAGAATATACTTCCACGACTGACCGATGAAAATGCTACATGAAATATAATTGTCTGAGAGTGAACTGCACCTAAAATTATTTTGATAATCAAAGATGGATCTTTATTTTCTTTACAATTTAATATTTAACAATATTAATGAAATGTATATTTGAAATAGATCAAAATTGGGCGCTTGGATGATTTGTACATATCAATATGCTAGTCTGTCTAACTGCATCACTACATTATACAGACATTACAGGTCAAACCCTTCTGAAAAATGTATCTAAGACACACTACATATAAAAGTTCAATATTATGTCATATGTCAAATATCTAAACTGTGTTTAAAATAATTTGCTCTAAAATCTCAACATCCTATCAACATCAAATGCAATAGTATATGTAAAAAAGGATGCACAAGATATCATTACCAATAAATGTCCAAACAGTGATTCTAGCAGAGCATTTATTAGCCCATGTTGTTTGTTTCATTCATTGCTTGTTTTTTAGTTCTGATTCACATTAGAGATGCGCTTATCAGCTCAAATCCGTCATCCGAATCTGCTGTTAAAAATAAATCATTCACCCGCCACCCACCCAAACTTATGATGATTTTCTCTGATTTAGACATCCGCACCCGATCGTCACAAGTCGGTACTGAAATGTTAAAAATGTGCCGCTTTGAGCGCTGTTGAGCGGAATCGTAAACACCTCTGATTGCCCATTGTGCTCACGTGCTGTCAAATATGTCTGTGATTGGCTACAATGATCAGCACTTCAAAAAGATGTTGTAAATATACATCAGTGACACTCTTCACCGAGCGCTTGCACAGATACACATGGGAGCGTTTGAAAGCAGGCGTCTATCAGCGGCCTGCTTATGCTTTCAAATGCTCCCGTTTTCAAAACACTATCAAACACTTCTGTGTGCTCTCAAACGCTCCAGTTCGTTGATCATTGTAGCCAATTACAGACATATCCGATGAGCGTGTGAACACAATGGCCAATCAGAGATGTTTACAATTCCGCTCAACAGCGCTCAAAAGCGTCACATTTTTAAAATTTCAGTACCGACTTGTACACACAATTTAAATTAAATGCGTTTAGCCCAAGCAAAGGCTGGAAATTGGCTTTATTTGTTTGTCATATCTACATACAGTGCTTCTTAGCTGTTACATATCACATACCCAGCACTTGACTGGTCCTGGTTAGAGTTGTCAAAAAGTACCGACTTTGGTACCAAGGCGGTACTGACATTTTAAAATGTGACGATACATACTAGCATTTCCCTCTAGCATTTTGAGCGCTGTTGAACGGATTCTTAAGCACCTCTGATTGGCCAGTGTGTTCACGTGCTCATTATATATGTCTGTGATTGGCCATTGTGTTGACACGCTCAATATATATGTCTGTGATTGGCCATTGTGTAGACGTGCTCAACATATGTCTCTGATTGGCCATTGTGTTGATGCGCTCAACATATATGTCTGCGATTGGCTACATTGTCTTTGCTTTTCATCGAACGCTTACATAGATGCACACGGGAGTGTTTGAAAGCGGCGTCTATCAGCGGATATATTAGGGTTATATCCTCTGATGCATCTCTAACTTTAATGTTGCATCAGTCATTCACATTAGTGCTTGCTTGGCTAAGGTATGCACCGTTATTGATACCAGTAATGCAGTTCTTGTATGTGCACCACAATAAATTAGAAATATACATGTCGGTTTGTTGATTGACATACACTTGTTATTGCTGATGGTGAGGAATTACAGTTACAACATCTCATAATGTACCTCAAAATGAGTAGCATATCACTGAGAAATGTCCTGCTCAAGTCGTCCTTGCGATGGAGATTTGGGTTGAATAACTAGTTCTTCCAATGTTTCATTATCGGACTCGCACTCATAGATATGGTAAAATCGACGTCGACGTCATCGTTACTGTTTACAGTGTGTACAATACAATCGCTGTGGACTGTTATGGTAATGGCCGTTTCGCTTCTGATAAGCACTGTAAGCGGTAGACCAATCACAACAGACTGGGCCATCTGGCCAATCAGAGCATAGCAGGCTCTCGGAAAGGAGGGATTTAGAGAGACTGATTCATCCGAGTCGTTTGAGAATCATTGAAAAATGTGGTGATGTACAATGTATATTATGAGAAAATAATATAAATGTTTTTTGACCTTTGATGCATGTAAACCTGTTGTAGGAGACCTCCAAAACAAAATTAGGAACCTTTAAAATAGCATAATAGGGGCACTTTAAGCTTGATGTCAACTAGTCGCTGATCATGGCCTATAGAGGGTGCCACAGGATAAGAAAACTTTGAAGTCCACTTTTACGCTCTGTTCCACAAGATATGTTTGATTATACTAGATTTGGATGCTCAAAATTGATGGGTTGAATGCAGTTGCAATGTAACACACATGCATACGACAGTAGCTCGCACATCGCATGCAGATCATGTGCACAGAAACATACAGTAGCGCAAAAATTTATTGTCAATATTGTTCTGTGATTTATCTATAAAATAGCTTAGAAACTGAAAAGTTCTAGCATATATTTCTTAGTAACTAAAACCCACTACAATATTAGTAGAGAGAGACGCTTGCAGATATAATTTATTCACATGCAGTCTTTCTCACTTATGCATTCATATGTAATCTTTACTGTGCTATTTTATTTGTATCCGAATGAGCAGAAATCTGTGAGAAATATAACGACCCGAAGACAAAAGAACTGAAATAAGCTATTATGTAGCAATAGCCTTGTGGGCAGCGCTGTGTCAAATGCCATAGCTGTGCACAAGGCAACCTGCGTTTGAGTCTTAGCTCGAGGTTCAGGCTTATTTGTTCATAAGTCATCAGCGACTAGTTGACATTGACTCGACTTTAATCACATAAATGTTGACTTAAAAAAACTGAATTCTGGATCAAAACAAACATTTCAAAACCCATATCCAATAATTGCAAATAAAAAGGTTGTAGACAATTAATTGGTCGAAAAGTGTGGGAACCATGCTTATAGCAGTTTTAAGGAAACTTGGGTTTCAGTGAGGAGACACGACAAGTAATACGTTTTGAATTGTTTTAAATGTACTTTCTCTGCATTGTAACAACATTTTGTTCTTTTCAGACAAAGTACACTTTGATTGACGAGCAAGACATACCATTAGTGGAAAACTATGCCTTTGAGGTGAGAACCTGTTTTTTGTTGTTTTTTTTTTTAGGGGTCCAAGCACAGAAGTTGCTAGAACCCTATTGTGTTTGTACTAATGTTCTTCTTTATCTTTAATTGTATGCCCTAAAAATGTATGAGCATCAGAGACCATAATCGCAGAGACCCCAAACTCAGCAGAATGGCCCCGATAGTGCACAGCTACTCAGGCACACAGACACACATTTGTCTGATACTAGGTGGCTCTACAAGGCAGTTTGCGTTTTGGATCACAACTTTGGAACCCTAAGGGGAAACAAAATAATTTTTCCCCTGAATCCTTGAGTCAAGACCTACAAATAACTATAATTTTCCACCATTTAGAGTTTTATTTAAGTCCTACTTTTTCAAACTCCTAGCCCGTTGGTCCGATCTTTACCAAAATAGGCACAAAACAGCTAGGGACTGTGCTGGCAAAAAGCTATTTTAAATGATCACGCTGTCAATTTAGATTTATTGAAGCATTGCAAAGGTTTAAGTTAATTAATTGGTCAAACACTTTTACGAGTTGACCTATATCTGCTGAACGCAACTTGCTTAACATAACTTGACACACTTAGACAACAGGACATTCTGATGATGCACACTAAGTTTGGTAAACTTCTGGGCGCTACAACTAAAAAAATATTTATAACTTTGTATAACCATGACGTTTAAAATTGGTATGCATTTTTTTTTGGTTGATGCCCTACATGACTTACAAAACAAAACAAAACAAAAACAAAACATGGCCGCCAGCAGCCAATCAAATTTTAGCAGCTAATGACATCAAATCTGAATGGTGTACCGACACAAATTAGTCTTCATCAGACTTCACCAAACTTTGCACATTTCAGCTCTAGACCATGCTAGCAAAAAGTTATCGAAATAATTTTGATCTATTAAACATTTTAGCAAATATGATCTGACATATTTGATGGGTGTTTCCCGTTATGACTATTATGCATATGACATCTTGTGTGCACAAAGTCCAAACTTCTCAAAATTTGGTACAAATGGAGAACAAGTCATTCTGAGCAACAATGCTTAATTTCATGAATTTATGATGGTTGGGAAGCGAATAGCAAATTCTAAACTATCAGCCATTTCAGCTAAAAGATGAAGGCTGTGATATTAATGTTATAAGGAATCATTTAAGCATAATCTTTTTCTACCAGTTTCCATTCCTTTTGAATGGAAATAAATGCATAGATCTAGTTCTTTTGTATAACTATGGTGTACTGACAGTATAGTTTTATGTAATTAGTCTACATAGACATCTTTGAAATGCTTATAGATCGTTAAATGTTTATTTAATTTGTATAGACTCCGGTAAAACACTTTTTCATGTTACCTTAAAATTAAGAGACAATTTTCTTTTCCAAGATAATATATTATACAATTTCTTTAAAGGCTCTTACTGTTATAAAGGCTCTATACTGTTATACATTAATAGCCCATGAGGATGATTAATGATCCAAATGAAACGAATGCTATTATGAGGATTTTACAGCAAAGTCCATCTTGAATGAAACATTAAATAAAAATAAAAAACAGTTATGGTTGCAGTTTAACACATTTTAATAAAGCAATTGTGTGTTAAACTGCTACCATAAAAGTTTTCATACTGTTTTCTTTTATTATTATTTTTATTCAAGATGGACTTTGCTGTAAAATCCTCATAATAACATGCGTTTCATTTGGATCGTTAATCATCCTCATGGGCTATTAATGCTGGTCTCCAATGATTGTCACTTGAGGCTATTTTTTTTAATTGAAATTTTTGTTTGGGGTTTGAATTTTGGTTACCAGCACACTTTTTCCACACATGCATATGAATTTTTTTCTATTGTTATGACCTATTCAAGTTTTTGAAAACATGTTATTGTCACATTATTTAAATACTATTATTTATTATACTATTATTAAATTGAATGCCTAAATGTTTTTATTTTCAGGCACGCATGGAAGTTGATGCAGATGGGAATGGGGCAAAAATCTTTGCTTATGCCTTTGACATCGGTAAGGGTAGATGGGCTGGTCGACCACTGCATGAGTTACTCTGGTGAGTGTACTGCTAGAGTCCATTGCATTTCCTAGAGCCTACTACTTTTTCGCTGTTTACTGTTTCCTGATATGACTGTCACAATTTGACTGTCACTAGTGAAAGTTGTAATGAACGTTCAGTTTGTTAGTGAAGTCACCTTCTCATTAGGGGTGTAGCGGTACATCAATATGGATCAATACATCGATAAAATGACACAATATAATGTATCAATGCAATGTGTAAAGAAATCTGTTTATTTTACCTTTATCTTGACACTCTGCACATTCTCTGGCACTAGTGGCATTCTCTTCATTTTGTTGAATATACAGGAAAAAAAATAAAATAAAGAATCGTTCAATTAGGATACTAGGAAAAAACATTAAAAGGCAATACTAGATTTGCAAATTTTCAAAGCACAGAAGACAAACTTTCTTGACTGTTGTCATTGCTTATCGCATTGCACAAGCTTATAATGAACTGTCATCAGATGATGGATCTCATGTAACAAAAAACAAAAACAAAAAAAAACTTAATTGAACTCTCAAAATCCTGTAACACAATCCACAACAAAATCAACACTAAATAAAACACTGAAAAGTCACTTAATTAAGACTTAATTTTTCCCCCAGTGTTTTATTTAGTGTTAATTTTGTTGTGGATTGTGTTACAGGATTTTGAGAGTTCGATTAAGTATTT
Organism: Abramis brama; assembly: GCF_963993115.1. Lineage (NCBI taxonomy): Eukaryota > Metazoa > Chordata > Actinopteri > Cypriniformes > Leuciscidae > Abramis > Abramis brama. The sequence continues at coordinate 37,995,252 of NC_139967.1, read as the reverse complement.
TTTAGTTTAATAAAAATGTGACTAATTGTGTAAAATAGGAAATAATATTGTAATGGGGATCTATCGATTGCAGGCCCCTGAATCTAATAAAATTTAGGGATGCACCGATGCCATTTTTTCATAACCGAGCCGATTCAGATACCCAAATTCATGAATATCGTCCAATTCCGATACCAGTATTTTATTATTATTTTCTTTTTTTGTTTTGTTTTTCTTGATTATTGTAGAATAATGTGTGTGTGGAACTGATGATCAATCTTTTATGTTAAACACGATACACTAAATACTACTTCATTAGAGAAAAACAACAACTTAATAACAATATTATATCATCTTAAACAAAAAATATAATATAAATTAAGCAAGTGGATAATTCAGCAGCAAAAGTAATTCTAGAAACAATGATTTAGGAAAAAACTATTTAATGGGGAAGTTTGAATTTGTGTTGTGCTAAATCTGGTAAAATGTCAATTACAAATCACTATGCACAAAAATAATTTGATGAAAATAAATACTATAAAACTTAAAGACGTTTTATTTCAAATGTATTGTGCAGCTTTTTAATGGGGCAACAAGATATTAGCTTACAAGTGCGCAAAGCTATCATAATATCTATCAGAATTTTGTGCTTTAAAGCAACATGGAGTAACAGCGTGCCAGCACTCTGTATTCAAAAATTCAGGGCACAAAGAAAAGAGAGACTGTGTGCACAACTAATAGTGTATTACTGTATCTATCCAGCAGTTTGAGTCTTTTTTTCTTGGTTTTAAATTCCAGTTACTGTGCACATGACATGATTCCAATTCATAGTCCTCTCTACTCCAGTGTTATCTAACAGACTCCTGGTAGTGAATATCACATCATTTAGAAACAATAAAAAATAAACAGCAAGATTATTAATTTTATGCAAATCCACACAGACCTTTATCTACTGGTCAACTATAATAATGAGAATAATGAATCATCTTGGAGAGTTTTACTATGCCGGCTGTCGTAACCAAATGCGACACGTAATCTGAATGCTGAATGGAGAATGACTGACAGCCTCAGTGGAGGGAAGAGTTTCCGTCCTATGCTATCGAATGCCTTTGGAAGACTTGGGCTATAATTAGGGTTGGGAATCATAAGAAACGATTCCGGTTCCGGTTCCGGTTCCCATTCAATAAAAAAATATTAAAACAACTAATAAAAAATAGTAGTAAGGGAAAAATCCACAATCCTTTTTGTTTATTTCTTATACTTGTCAAATGAGTTTAACAGACTGGTAATGTCAACAAATTCAACATTATTTAAGCAATTTTTGCAAAAAAAATATTATTTTTTCTGAAGGAAAATAAAAATGTCTGCATTCTCTAGAATAATTTGGGACCTCTCCTAGCTTATTGTATCTCCAGCAGTGGAGAATACTCTCAGAAGGGGTAGAATATGCTTGAACGTCCATGTAAGATGTGTGTACAACAGATTATTTTTAAAATCGTTTTGAATGATTGATTCAACAACTAACAAACAACTTTACTTGTTTCATTAGTGGATAAATCAGCGCTCTAGCAGTTAATGAACAGAACTGCACGCGTCTTGCGGAAGAACATTGTAGCCGGAGATACTTCTCTCTATTTATGTCTATGGCGAGTCACGCAGGTACTGGGCTACTCCGCAGCGGCTGCGATCCGCCATTCTAAAGTATAGTCCGAGTATAAACGCTTATTGCAGGCTTAACGTAGTAATTCAGGATAAGACAAAAACACGGTTTGAAAAAAAAGGCATTCATGATGCACTCGCTCATTGTATACATTTTGTAAATTCTGAACACAAAGTAGTTACGGACTGCGTCTTTATGAATGTTTTGAAGCATCAGATGTAATCGATACACTCGTTATCTGAAGGCAGCGACTTTCAAAAGGTGATTTACAATATTTTGGTTGCTACCGTAGACATCAGTGTTTATACTCGAATTATAAACTTATCTCAGTACTTCTGTGATCATTTGAATATTTGTAACAGAAATATCTGTGTGATTGTAAAGCTATTTCATATTGACAACTGCTGTCTCTTGGTAAACGAAAGCGCAAACAGATTAGAATGTTCAGGGGTGAGATTTTTGTAATTTAGGAATAAGATCGCGTGGGTGTTTGAATCGAGATCTTTTAAAGATTAATCGTGCAGCTCTACTGTCTTTAATTCTCTCTCTCTCTCTCTCTCTCTCTCTCTCTCTCTCTCTCTCTCTCTCTCTCTCTCTCTCTCTCTCTCTCTCTCTCTATGCGTTGATATCTGACGCAAAACGTATTTGAGTAGCGCGAGGGCTTTTCAGTGCATTCATTACTATTTTAATATGAGGTGAGACGTCGCTATTAAAGGATAAGCTTCCAGCACTTCGCCCAACAGAACCGTTTTCGGAACCGAAACTTAGGAATTTCACACGGTTCCGGTATTTTTTCAAAAACAGTACCGGTTCTGGATAAGAACCGGTTCTCGGTTCCCAACCCTAGCTATAATGTACGGAAATGTTTATGCTGCTTTATAATGTTGCTGCACAGATTTGGATCGGTCCTGTCTGACCTATACCCAATACGGCAAAAATTACAGCATCAGAGCAGATACTGATTTGATACGATATTGGATTTTTGCCAATATCTTGTATGCAGATATTTTTCAACTCATTTTGGCTGATACCGATATACATATCTTTTTTTCCCCCTTTGATTTGAAACAACACTGCAAGGATTATAAACAAATTCTTTTTCATTTTAATTAGTCTTGAGCAAAAACTAGGGATGCTCTATATATCGGTATCGGACGATAAATGGTCATTTTTAATGTTACCGTTATTGATCCGATAAGAAAATTAGGCCGATATATTAAAGCCGATAGATGTATGAAATGTATTATTTCCCTCAGCTGAGATGCTTCAGATGTGCACTGTTCACCATGATGGATTTGAATTGCTTGAAATATGATTGGACTCACTTCGAAAAGGCAAATACAGTTAAGTGCAACGTGCAGCACAAATCTGTCATATAGGCTACATAAAATTATAATGAGAACATGACTATAAAAGAATGTTATGAATTCTTTGTGTGGCCGTGTTTCAGCGCGTTGTTACGGAAAGAGCACATCCACAGTTACACCATGACTAGCACAGACAAGTTCGGTTGTGCATTTGCTGCCTTTTGTGCCATTGTAAGTTGCAATATTATGTTTATTTTATATATATATAAATAATATAAAATTAGGGATGTCCCGATACCACTTTTTGCCGAACGAGTCCGATACCGATACTTTCATTTTTGGTACTCGCCGATACCGATACCTGAACTTTCACTGCATTTGTAATTTTTAAATGTATTAGTAGATAAACCAAAATAATATAAATCATATTAGTTGGCTTAATTTGTTCATCAAATATATATTTCTTTCAGTTTTCAGTTCTTCATTTTCATGCTTAATTAAGCCTGCTAAAATGCATTGTATGAGCTTCTGTTACTGTCACTGTTCATTCTATTGCTCTATCATATTGTATCTTTCATTTAATAGCCACAGCACATATTTAGAGCAGCTCCAGCAGGGTTCAGTGCTGAGGATCGGGTCAGCGGTTCAGATGTTTGTCAAAACCAGTGAAATATCAATTATTTAATCCAATTTTGATACTACAACAAAAACTACCTGCCTAATTAATGTGAATTTAAAACAAGTAAGCAGTCAGTAACAAAATAAGAACAAACAATTGAATTACAAATAGGACAAATAAATACAATAGAACAAAGAAAGACTACAAATGAAATAAACAGTGTTTTTAGAGTTTTTCAGGTAGATCTAACAGGTAGTACAGAAATTTGAATAAAGTAATCAAATGTGAAAAAAGCATATTCATTACTGTATAAGTTATATATAGATGGATATTTTTGTAAAGTTGAAAAGGGTAGCCTATTTAGTCAAGAGCAGTGAGTAATTTCTTTGTCCTTTGTTTGATTAACATTAAAACACAGAAGCAGGATTATTAGACTGCTGCCCCTTTAAGACCGAACACACGGACCACATTTGAACATGGCTACGTTCATTTGAGATATAACCGACTTTGTTTACTATAGGATACTCGGCAAGACGGGCGTTTTTACATAATTTTGTGTGAATTCGCCCGTACAAGCGCAAGACGTGAAAGACAATAATTTCAGTATTTCGCGCGCTGAGACGCTGGTTTGCGGGGTGCGCGCTTTTGATGTTTGCGTTCATGGAACTTCTTGGCCTGCACACGTCCTGTAATAATGTAGGGAACCACTCGTTATACTTAAATCAGGTAACAGGTCATGTTTTACTTTACTTACATATACGATTTAGTTTTCATCAAAATAACATGTGCTGAGTGAACGATCAGCAATCAAGAGCATTCAACTCGCGCTCTCTCTCTCTCTCTCTCTCTCTCTCTCTCTCTCTCTCTCTCTCTCTCTCTCTCTCTCTCTCTCTCGTCAGTTAACGTTAATAATAAGCTACATGCCTCGTTTTATTTTCTTTGCCATTGACATCCGACTGAACAAACTTTCCACTGTTGTCTGTTTAAAGGGATGTGCTCGACCAGCTCGCCCGTCTATGCCTCAGTTCACCTCGACAAAGCACTCGCGGCGGCCAGTTTTGTTTCGCAAAATGTAGGGGGTATCGGCAAATTTTTATGAGTACGAGTATATGAGGACAGTATCGGGCCGATCCCTGATGCCAGTATCGGTATCGGGCCATCCCTAAATATAATATAATATAATTAATCTCATATAGGATAGAGGTCGACCGATAGTGGATTTTACCGATAACTAGGTTTGACCGTACTTGCCGATAACCTATTAATCAACCAATATTTTTTAAAATGGATACTGGATAAAAAAACAGACTTAACACTCCAAGTAAAACAGTGCTGAACTGAAATGTGCTAAATTAAATAAATATATAAATATGAATATATTAAAATGAAGTTCTACAGAAAATAATTTTAACATTAAAATATTACAGGACAAATGTATGTTTCTTTAGCTATAACCTAGAAACAAATTTCATAGGTTACACTTTGCAAGTCCTATTAGTTAACAAGGATGTATTAGCTAGCTTTCATGAACTATATGCATTATGCAATATACATTTTTACAGCATGTATTGATATTTGAGCAATAAAATTGTACCTTGATCATTCATGTTAGTTCATAATACATTAACTAAGGTTAACAGATAAAATACAAATTAAAACTCAATTTAAAATGTATTAGTAAATGTTGAAATTAAACTAAATATGAACAATACTTCGGGATGGGATGAGGAGGAGAGAGGGTCGATCTAGCCTCCGTTTTGTTTGACAATACTTTGAACGTCAACAAGAAGTGACGTCACCCAACATCGCTTAGAGCACCTTTAAAGATGGCCATCTTTAAATATCTGCAAAGGCCAGAGCATTAAAATTACATAAATGTAGGCCTATATTACATGAATAGTCTCTAACTTTATTTGCTTTTATTTTATGTATTGTAGTGTTAAAAAAATAACTGAAATCGAATGCATTTCTGATTTCTGTCGGCTACATGGATATATCAATCAATATATCATCTAGTCAACAAATGAATTCCTTTATAATGATATGGCAATATGTACTTTAGTGTTCTGTATTCATACCGTTTCGCTGTCGGTGTTTTAAATGCGCATCTGAAGTGTCAGCGCTCTCCGTGCAGCGCGCAGTTAAAATAAACAACTCAGTCAGTGATAGTTTTTAATTGGCCTCTAGAGGCCGCTCTCGCTCTGTGTAATGCCAGCAGTCTCTTTCTCAGTGCTCTGATACTGTGTAATGACTAGTGGTCGACCGATATATCGGCCGATATTTGGCATTTTTGAAATATCGGCATCGGCCGATAAGTTTTTCTGATTGGCCGATGTGTTGAAAGCGGGACTTTTATTTTGACGGCGCTCCGGACTTTTATTTTGACGGGCGGCGCTGAGAACACCAGCGCCAGAAGAGAACGGCAACGGCAGCTCCTCAGATCAAACAGCGCTCACTCACATTCTCCGTCTTCATTAATTTACGATCTCTGTCAGTCATATCTAATACTTTGTTAGACAGAACTGGTAAACAAAGTAAGTAAATAGTAACTTATGCGAAGTAAGTAACGTAAAGCGTTTGCTTTTATATTATTTGTAACAGAAAAGGCAAACAATCAAGCTAAAATACTTTATCATTTGCCGTCAACATTCAGCAAATGCGCATCTACGTCATTTAAACAAATCTCTGAATATCTAATAAACATTTAAATTCACAAACCTTGCAGATTTAATTGAATCCAGCTGTGATATCTTGTGAAGTGTTACTGTCTGCAAGTGACGGTCGGTCTGTGCGAAGTGAGTGAATGCGAACAGAAGATCAGCTTCACGGGAGACGCGATCGAAAAACTTTAAATCCTTCATTTTAAAATATGCTGATATATAACCAGTTGCCAACTGTGTCATATTCATATCGTTTTCACTGTGCTGTATGTAAAATTAGCGCTACCTTGTCTTTATTTGAAAAAATATGATTACCAGCACGAAATTACCAGATTACTGAGAGCCCTGTTACAGTGTTTACATACTTTTTATTCACATATTCATACATTTCTAAACAATTACTTTGTGAAAAATACTGTAATAGGATTGCAAATTTAAGAAGTTGCCATCTAAAGTATAAAAGCATGTTTATTTTAAAAATTTGTTTTATAATTTATTAAATATTGATTAAAATAAATATATATAAAAATATCGGCTTTATATCGGCCATCGGCCACCCTGCTCTCCAAGATATCGGCATCGGCATCGGCCATCAAAAAAACAATATCGGTCGACCACTAGTAATGACTAGGGATGGCGAAAACTAAAAATTTTCTTGACCGACCACCGAGCCTCATTAGCCGGTTGAAACCGGTTAACCGATTAGTTTAAAATATGCTGTGCGCATTAGCAATAGTCACATCGCCGGAACATGCGATGTGAAGTGTAGTAGCACCCATGGTGTAGGCCTATTAAGAGAATGATGATTTCGTACTAAAAAGAAAGTCAAAATCAGCTATTTGGGACTATTTCGTCTACAAAAAGGAGGATGTTGACCAAAAAGAGGTACTTTGACTGGAGTGTTATAAAGTTGTGGATGGTTGTCTTTTTAAAAAAGTCAATTGTCTTTTATTTTTCGTGTTCGCATTTATGAGGAAAAAACAATGTTACGTGACAGTTATCCATAACGGACGTGACCGCTCAAAGCGGCACTAAAAGACTGCTTTAAAACTTTCACAGAGACCTCAAACAGAAAGCACAAAGCCTTTCTTTAAAACAAATTTCGTTTTGTATTAATTGTATCTTAATTTTAATCAGTGTTTCATTATCCAATTTTCTCGATTTAATAAATAAAAAGTAATATAGGCTATAGCAGATAGATATCACGACACGGAGGCGCCAGCGCCTGAACTGGAGCTAACGTTAAGCTATCATCCATGAACTGAAACTCAACGTATAAGGTAACTTACTCGCCTCACACACCTAAAAAAAATAGAAATATATCTATTATCTACAGAAATCTCTACTTTTAAACAGAACCATTCAAAACAAAATAAAACGATTTTATCCGTATGAAATGTGTATTTCTCTCCGGCGCGTTCACTACTGCAAAGATTGCGAGTCAGACTTCATCTTTGCAGCTGACACAGAACACACTTGTTTAGACAATTAAAATGACTCATCGCAATATTTTACATATTCATAATCATTACTTTTGCTGGTTCTTTGTGACAGCTTTTAGGTGCCGTTTACATGACCGCGTCACTGCATTAGCACCAGAGAGAGAGAATAAGATTTAATAAGATTTAAGTCAAATGTTTTTTTTTACTTATTTTGAGGAAATAATGAACAAACAAACATCTGTTAAAAGCGCCGCCACGTTGGATTGGGTAGAACGTTCACCGAATTCTGACAGAAATATGTTCTAATTTTGGAATAAAATATTAAGTGACCTTTTTGTCACTTGTAATGAAGCTTGCTTATTAGTGAAATTATTAATATCATGGAATGGTAATAGTGACTTTAGCCTGGATTGATCATGGCTCGCAATATCGCAATATATCGTTGGGAAAAAAATATCGCAATGTAATTTTTTCCCAATATCGTAATATTTTCCCAATATTGTGCAATATCGTGCCTGCAATTTCGCAACTGTCGCATCTCTCTGCCGCTCTGCCTCCCGCTTTGGCTACCTTTCTCACCCGAAGAGGCTTGCGGGTGTCGCGTTTTAAGGTGATACATCATAGATGATGTGTTACTACTGTATTTAAGCACTGTATCACACAAGTTGCAACTTACATCTGTCATTCTTTTTGGTGAAATGGTCCCACACGCTTCTTTGCACGCTTCATCCTGTCGTCTGCCCTGGCTCTAACCTCGAGTATTTCAGCCCGTAGCCTTTACTTTTCGCAAACCTTGTGAGCGCGCGAACCCAAACGGTGTGACCTCGCGCCAAATGTTTTTATTGGTTTATTAAGTACAAACAGGCGAGTTATGAAAAATTGAGTGTGAGGGATTTGTTCACTTCACACAAAAAGATCTTGGAATGAGATGGCTAACTGTAGTAGCGTTTAGTCCGCTGTCTATAATAGCCTAATTTAGAGATCACTTTTTTTTTTTAACCGACTACCGATAACTGATAGTTGCACCAATCAACTATTGGTACCGATATATCGGCAAAACCGACGAATCGGTCGACCTCTAATATAGGATGCGTTTGGTATACGAGACAGTAAAGCGCTTCATTGTACCTGTCTTGTGCACAACATTAATAACTACTGGGCCTGTCATAATATTATAATGAGAACCCTATTGTAATAAAACCTTGTGAATTATTGGGGTAGTTGCCGTGTTTCAGTGTGGTGTTGTGGGAAGAAGACATCCATAGCACATTTTGACAAGCACGTCAATTTCGTATATGCATTCGCGTCATTTTGTGCACATAATAGTAATAGTATGTTTATGTAATATAAATATCTGATATTCCATATTATATTATTAATAATATTCCATATTATTCCCTCAAGTCCACTAATGTGTTATTTCGCCAACACTTCGTGGCCTATGCATACTAGCTTGCTTGATTTACGTTAGTTACGCGCATTTTCGCGTTACGTTAAGTGTTTCCCGTTAAGTGCTTTCGCACCAAACTCCAACGATGGTACCTCAACGTTTCATGCAAAAGTTAATATCAGATCATTTTAGAATACAGTATAGGATGTACCAAATATTCTTCAGTTTTATGCAAATCAGAAATACGACAAATAGAATATCTGATCTCTGTCATATGGCCAAAAAAAGTTTTTTTGCATAGTTGTGTTTGAGACAAAAAAAAAAACTGTAACAATGTATCTTAAAAGCTAACACGATGTAACCTTGCTCTCACTTGAAATGTGTCCCCACATTAAGTCCTTGAATTTGAGGATATTGGACCTGGAAAGTTCTTGAAAGGTCCTTGAATTTGAAGTTAACCAAGGTGTGGGAACCCTGTTCTTCTGAAGACGTAATTAGTTCAAGTTCAGATGTGTGTGATTTTGTGAAAGCATAAGTTGTAATATTACATTTTTGTATAAATCAGATTTTTCTTATGTAGGATGCATTCCATTGAGTTAATTAACCTTCTAGCAAAGCGCTTCAGTTTACGGGTGTTCATTCAGCTCTTCAGCTTCAGCGCGCACAGCTCAAACAGCAATGATGTTTTTTGAAACAAAGATGTTTACTATTACTGTAATATTAAAAAAAGGGTTTCTTTTTTGTATTTTCATATTTTATTTATCTGTGGCACATGCATTTCTTTATATGTTGCCTAAGTAATGTTGTCCAATGACTTGTTTGCATTATTTAGGTTTTTTAATTTATTTATTTTTTGTCAGGCAATAGATTTTTTGGTAAAACTTTACAATAAGGTCTCATTTGTTAATGCATTAACTAACATTAACAAAGGTTATTGCTGTTAGTTCATGTTGGTTAATAAAATATTTGTTAATGTTAGTTCACAGTGCATTAACTAATGCTAACAGATGAATCTTTGGATCTTAAAAATGTCTTATTAATAAATCCTGTAGAAGTATTTTTCAATCACTGTTAGGTCATGTTAACTAATTCTACCAAATGAAACATTGTAAAGTGTTACCAATTTTATTCTATAAAGGAAGTCGGCCATAGAAGTGTAAAATTAATTTTAAAAGATAATAAATCTTACACTGGTTAAAACTAGGCTACTGTATTGTATATTTTTGATTTATGTTGAAGTTTTTGGGACATGGCTTTTAGCGGTGAGCCTTTTGTTTTTGTAATCTGGCTCTCAAAGTAAATTGAAATTTAATTATCGGCCAATAACTCGGTTATCGGCTTTCAAATATTAAGAGTTATCGGTATCGGGCAAAATTTCCATATCGGTGCATCCCTAACAAAAACTGTATTTTTTCCTTCTGGTTTCAAAGTGTTGAAGTCTCCTTACTAGTGTTGTCACGATACCAAAATTATTGTTTCGATACCGATACCAAGTCAAGTATTGCGATTTCGATACTTTTTCGATACTTTTCCTGAAAAGGGAGAAACACTCTCAAATATCATTGCTGTGCTTTATTTTAAAACCGGGACAACATTCTAATCATATAACACACTAATAAATGAACATGAACAGCAGATATATTAAACATTTGAACAAAATATGAAATATCAAAATATAAAAAATAAATTAGAGCAATGACATTCAAGGTAAAAAAAAGGTTAAAAAAAAACATTCAAGGTAGCAGCATTATCTCATTTATCATAAGATACATAAGAGCTTTATCTTGATTCTGAACTTTGAATAAAAATATGAACAGCGATTATATTAAACAATGTTTAATATTGGTAACATATGATAAGCCTCATTGGTGATATATTTGACGTGGGGAGAGAGTTGTGGAAGGCCTACACTTCATGTTAAACATAAATTTATAGCAGCAAAGACAACGTCGGCAGTGTTGACGGCAAAATAGGCTACAGAATAATTCGTTCTGTATTAAGAGGTGCAATATTTGAAAATCGATAATACTTTTTTTAAATTACATTTATATTGTATTTATGTCAAAACTTTCAAACATCAAAGTGTCATTTATTAATATGTATTCGTGTCAAAATTACATAGAAACATCTTTTCCTATTCTATTTTGCCTGGAAACGCTTCCAACACGCTTGCGTGTCGCGTGAAAAATAGGCGTCGGTTCTTTTCTAGCATGCACGCGTTTTCCGCGCGTCTCGAGCTGCGCCCAGACGCGTGTGTCACGCAGGCAGTTAACATGGGAGCCGAAATGAAAACGGACACGACACGCAGCCAGTGTGTCGCCGGCCATCTGGAACGCGGTCATTCTTAGAAGTATCGATACTAATAAATGAAGGAATCGTGACGTTTTTAATTTCCGATTTACTTTTGAAGTATCGGTGCACCGTGCAACAGAGCAAGGTAGGCAACGTACTTCCATATGTCACTCCTCGCGTCATCTTTTTCTACGAGTCGTGGACCACTTGTGCTCGCACATGCAGCCATTTCGCTGTAGTGTTTTGTCACATGACACTGACAGCGGCAGGTTCTTTGCTGCATGCGTCAGGAAAAAAACACAGATGTCCATAGGGAGGCTTTTTTTTTATTTTATTTTTTTTTAAGTATCGATACTGATAAATTTAGTTATCGTGACGTTTTTAATTTCCGAGTATCGCAATACTTTTGAAGTATTGGTACACCGTGCAACACTACTCCTTACCAAAAGGTTACTTGTTAGAACTAAAAAAAAAACATTAATATGAGTCAACAACAACACATGAAGTACGGTTGGCGTGACTTTAGTTGAAGTATGCCGCTTTTGGCATCAGATAAAAATTCTACAATTATTTTAGAGCTCCTTGGATTCAAGTTATTTTCTTCAGTTTGAAAATATTATATTATACATTTATATACTGGATATGTAAAAATTTTCAGTTGTCAAGTTTTTTTTTTTTTGTTAAATTAGTCATGTTGCCTATAGCTTGTGACCCTTAAATCAAATCACACTCTTAAATTTATGACAAATTACTGCGTTATTTATTCACAAACAGCAGTAACTTAATGTTATTCATGTAGTTTGCTTTTCATTTTATTAGTGTAACAACGCTCTCTACATAAATAAGACTGTATTTGTGCATTTGTATTATTCTAAATGTCTTTAGGCTACTGTTTTTCATAAAAAATACCATAGTGTTTCCCCTACAATGTATTCAGCAGCGGCACAGGATTTTCAGCGCCGCTGCAAAATCTTCACATGATCAGTAATATCACGACATTCACTTCATTCACTTACACACCTAGAAAAACACTGAGACATGGCGACCAGCGGCGCTGCTAATGCGATGGCTCTGAATCCACTTGTTGACAAGAAAGGAGGAAAGAGCCACATATGGAAATATTTTCGATTAGGCTAATGTCACGTTGCCATAAGGGGCTGTTCACATAGCGTGTTTTTTTGCTCGTGCAAATTCGTTATTTCAAATGCATCTCATAATAGAAGCGGCGCGCTCGTTTTTCCAGGCGCGCTTCTGTTCATGGTTGCATAGCAACAACAGACGCCACGGGAGAGTAAGCGCTTGTGGAAAGGAGAAAGTGGTACGAACTGCGAAATTGGTACCGAGAACCGTGGATTTTCTTAACCTTGGCTTGGCTTGGTCACCCACGTAGCATTCAATTACCAAAGAGCCTTAGAGATCTTCTATGAAAAGCCCAGAAAAATTAAGTGCTAACAGATTGGGTGTGGCCTTTGCCATTAAGATAAAATTTTCAATAAATTGTAAATAATCTTTTTCTGGGTTGTGCGGTTTCATTTTTCCCCTATCAATTTCTATCTTATTCAGGGTTTTTCCTGGGTCAAAATTGGTCTTCGGTGGTGGCTGACCGACATGGTCATCCACACACAGCAAAGAGTACCCTAGTACTACCCACATGATCCGCAAGCCCAATATTGACAATAAATGTTACATTTAAAATAAATACAAATTTTTTGTGATTTTTTTTTTTTTTTTTCTTATCCTATTTATTCATGAAAAAACGATCACTGTCAGGCTAGATAGTAAAAGAAAGCGATTACAACTTATTTTATATCTATACCTTGATGTTTGTTTGTTTTGTTCCTCGTTGTTAATATTTGGTAGTTCATTCTTTTTATTTTCTTTTTTTTGGGGGCCATCATTTTCTTCCAGACTGTGGCTGAGAATTATTCAGTTTTAAACCTCTTCCAAATTATATATAGACTATGCAATTATCAGACACAGATATACCTGTCACTCTCACTGTCATCCTTTCTTGCCCTCTTTGCAAAAAAAGCTGTGATTTTTCCACCACTGGCTTTCATTGTTTTGAAAGATAAAATCCTTTTTTGATAGACCTGATAATTATTTTAGTATAATCATATAAATTAAAAAGTAGCATTAAAAACGTAGCGTTAAGATGTAATAGTGTAATTTTTTACCATATAAAATTAGCAGCTAGCTAGCAACAGCTTGATTTGTGCTTTGATCTAGTTTCATCTCACTCCAGTCTAACTTTAAACTTTAATGATTTTATAGGTAATTTACTACACATGTCATAGGCCTATACATACTGTGGATTATTAAGGCTAAATTATGGCATGGGGGCGGGGGGGGTTATGGCATGGGGTGGTGTAATTTTTTTAATTGCATCACAATAAGTGTATTGTGATTGTCAAAACATTTTAGTAACTAAACTGAATCTTGTTAGGTTTAGTGACAACATGTTATGTTAACATGGTACACTTTCTGGTAAGCTACGCTTTTTTATTATTCCAGTTCAATTCAATTATTGTGATTTTGATTTAATATTGACTCATTTGGATAAATATTAGGTAGGCTAATAGGCATTAATTTTTCTCTAGAAAAAAACAACTCACCTAATGCTGTAAACATACAGAGAGCCCTATCAGCTGGCAGTATTATTTAAGGTTAAAAATAACACATTAAATATAATGGTTTTTTTTATTATAATAACAACTTTATTTAATAATTTAAGTAAAAATATAATAAATATGCAATATAGTACACATATTTAGCAAAATACTCTCTATAGCTCTTTTTTTCTAGCCAACTAACGTGCCTATATTATGGTCATTAAATGGCTTTCATGAGGTAAATGTTATGTGACAGTTGTTCTCCAGCTGTTTTATTGACCCCTTTGTTTGACTGATTGGGCGATATTATGCATGAGGAATATACATTTCGGTAAGTTGTACTGTATCTTTCAACAGGGTTATTCGTGATTAACGTTATTTTACTATCAGCTAGAGATGATCGGGTCACGTGCCGCTAGGGATCTGTCGCGTCACATTTACAAGCGCCAAAACGGTATTTATTGTCTGAATTTCGTAATAAAAGTGACAGAATCTGAGAGCTGAGATTTTTTTATATCATAAGTAACCTGCTCTGTCTAGTCTGTCGGTCTCCGTGTCCTCTTTGCTTCGCGATTTTTCTGTGCGTGAGAAAATGGATGTGTGGCGTGAGAGCGTGTGAAAAGTGTCAATTGCGTGAATGCGTGAGAGTTGGCAGACTCAGCGCTAATTCAGCAAAAATATTCTCTGAATGCACCACGTGAAACATGGATTCGGTCTTCCGACCTTTAGGATCAATTGATTTTGATGCGAGGGAGAGAGCAAAGACAGAACTGAAGACGGAGAGTGCCCGCGCGGGGATGGGGCGCTGTGATCGTTCTCTCCGTCACTCCGTCAGTAGCCTGCTTCACTCACAAAACCCAATTACATATCAAATAAGGCTTTGGCGGGACAAAAAATCGTTTTGGCGGCCGCCAAAAAATTTTCAATGTATGAAAAACCCTGTTATTGCTGAAAATGAACACAAAAGAAAAACATGAATAATCCTGTCAAATTATAAAATGAAGGTTTCTGTTTGTGATCAGTTCAAGGTGCGTGCTGCAATAATCATGCCTTGAATCGGTTGATGGTATGTCATATTTGTCTCAAAATGTTAATTTCTATGCACAAAACTTGCCAGAAGTCATGGTTTAAGGGGTTATTTATTTAAAAAAAAAAATCTTCCGGAGGTGCATGCCCCCGGCCCCCCCGTGCGCGGCTTGGTAACAACCTCCGGCACTTAACAGCACCGCTGTTGGAAAAATATCTTGGGGAAACACTGCATAGACACAGTATACAGTGGCTGCATAATTATTGTGCAAGTTGATATTCTGATCATATTTTTAAGAAAAGTCATGTTAACTGCAAAGAAAAAAAGGAGTTAATGTGAAGATTTAGGTGTGAAATCATCAGGAACCCTTTAGTCTCCAGTGATATCATTTTCCAGAACTGTAGCATACCTGGAGTCTCCAGAAGTTCAAGGTGTCAGGATCTCTGAGACTTTACTAAGGTAAAGAATCCTGAAATATGACCCACACTTAAGAATCACAAGCTGAAGAGTTGTGAAATGCATGAAGAGTGACAATATAGACAGCCTTTATAGACAACCTATCTGTCTGAAGACATAGACACATAGGTTGAGAGTGACTCTTGAGGGACCACCACCAGTTCAAGTCAGACAGAAGCAGCTGTGGCGAGGGAGTCATGCTGTGAGCTGGTACTAACAATGAGCAAGACTTACCTTTCAGGGTTAGGAGATGGATTTGAAATCAACTCCCAAAACTTAATAAGAGATTCTAGAAGATCATTTCTTCAAACAGAGGTATGAGAGGATGTTGTGCTGGTCCTTAAAGTCCCTGTAAAGGCAATTCTAAAAAAAATTCTAAACGCATTATAAATGTTAGAAATGTATTGCTAAAATATATTATAAAGACTGTGAACTGTGAAGTACTGAATTGTCATACTGAATTGTGGAGTTAGACCGTTAAACAGTTTTTCACCATTGCTGTGTTCCGGATTTTTTGGGCGGGGCTAAAGTCGATCCAATCTGCCAGACTTGCCGACTGCAGCTTTAATTTTGACTTTACAGGGACTTTAAAGAATCACTCCCAACCCATCTGTCTATAAAGCCTATAAAAAACAGTCTTCACGCGTTTCACAACACTTCAACTTGTGATTCTTAAGTGTGGGTCATATTTCAGGATTCGTTACCTTAAAAAAGTCTCTGAGATCTTTTACTTCTCGAGACTCCAGGTAGGTTGCAGTTATGGAAAATGGTGGCACTGGAGACTAAAGGGTTCCTGATGGTTTCACACCTAATTCTTCACCTTAATTCCAATATTTTTTTGCAGTTATTCTTGGCCTGTTTTTGTATGACCCTGCTCAACCAATGACCGTTTTACTGACGATTGGTTACACCTTAATTTTGCAATTTCTAGTATTGCATTAGTAATGCATCCTTCTTGTGAGTATTTAATCATTTTTGACTTCAGTGCAAGTTAAATCTTTTTGGGCCCATTTGAACACTTTCACTAAGGATTAGTTCACCTCAAAATTAACATTTCCTGATAATTTACTCACCCCAATGCCATCCAAGATGTTCATGTCTTTCTTTCTTCAGTGGAAAAGAAATTACGTTTTTTGAGGAAAACATTGTAATGCGTTTCAAAAACAGGTAGACAGGAAAAGTGACACTGCCTCCCAAAGAAGGCCTATTCCCCGACACCGCCCCCAAAAAATTCCCATAAAGCAAAGCAAAAACAAACTAACAAAAAAAAAAAAAACACATTCAACCACTTTTTTGTTGTTGAGGAAAACGGAAAATTATCGATCGTTTCGCCAGATAAGATTCCATTCCTCAGCTGGGATCGTGCAGAGCCCTTTGAAGCACTTCAGAGCCCTTTGAAACGGCATTGATTTGAACTTTAACATTCTGGTTGCCGTTGAAGCCAATTGTGTGGAGAAAAATCCTGAAATGTTTTCCTAAAAAAACTTAATTTCTTTGCTTGGAAAAAAATATGATCAGAATATCAACTTGCATAATTATGTACGCACTGTAGTTACTTTTTTACCATGGTAGTGAGTTGCAATGCATGGTTTTACCTGTGGTTAACATGATCCAAATACTATGGAAGACCCTATACAATTTTACCCTTTTAAAAATGAGGTTTTTACTATTTTTACTGATGTTACTGTTTTTGTTATTTACATCTGCATCTGCATCTCAGCTAAAGCTACTGCTACGATCAACTCAAGCTATTGTCAAATGTGCATTTCTAAGAAAAAAAAAAACATGTACTATTAATTTGTGAAATGTTCACCTGTTTGGCAAGTGTTTGTCATGTTCTGACGATAAAGACTAGTCTGATGATGATAAAACCACACTTAACTGTTTGGTTTCTACAACTTTCAGTCAGGAGCACAAATCTGCCTTTAAGCTTGAAATAGATAAAGATTGGACATTTATTGTGATAATTATCAATATCGACTGATGTAAAATTTTATCCTAATAATTTTTCGGCCTTATTGCCCAGCCCTACTTTCAGGCAACTCATCGACTAGTTGATTTTGAAAATATGTAGTTTCGCAAATGTAATGTAAACCACGAAGAGGCTGTAAATAAGTAGACATCTTGTTTTAAGAAGTCATGTTTTGGTGTACTTGTTCACAGGGAAAAGCACAGAGGTGGAATCGCTCCAAGTTTCCAAGTAGTTCACATAAACTCAGTCACAGTTGACAACCGTCTAGACAACTTGCGCCTCGTTCCGGTGGGATGGAGTCCCAAACCAGAAGAACTGTCTAGCAAACAACGGTAATTTAGATCCCACATATGAAAGAAACAAATAAATATCTGCTGTTATCTACTCTGCTCAAATTGTATATAAAATGTATAAAATATCCTCTCTAGAGAGCAGTCGCTGTACTGGCTGGCTATCCAGCAGGTTCCTGCAGACCCAGTGGAAGAGCAGTATTTGGAGTTGAGTCGCACACGCTACTACAATGCCAACGGAGAGCTGGTGGAAGAGGAGGAGTGCTCCTGTACCTACTACGAGTGTCACTACCCACCGTGTTCGCTCATTGAGAGGAGGGTCAGTATGATGTAGACACGAAAGTCATTTTATGGGCATTTATTGGGTGTAATTTGGATGAACTAAAAAATAAATACTGGTAGGAAAGTAAAGACGTGCATAGTGGGTTGTCTGAAAACCAAGAACATCAGTCTTACAACACAGGTGCATTTCATTATGTTCACATGGGATGTATTTTAAAACAGCTGGATGGAGTGCAAAAGAATGAAACGGAAAACAGCAGTATATCTTGAGATTAAGTTTTTAAAATGTTTCAAACGAAAAAAAAGCATAATGAGCAAGACAGCAGGTAAATATGCTTACATGGATATATATTTTTATTGCCCAAAATGATAACTTCTCACAAAAATTGATATTTTGAGATTATACGTTCTCATAGCACTGATAATAGTAATTGCTCTTATTAGATCATTTGATACATTTTTCAAAGGTGGTGATTTTTTTATTTTTTATTTTTTTTACACAAAGCTGTGTATCTGATGACTCTAGACTTGTGTGGCATGCATGTGACCCTCATTAGCACTCGCTTTGTTCCCACGGCTCTCGACCACGCCCTGCTTCCCACAATACCATTTTAGTGCACTAAAACCCTCTGAGAGGTCAAGTCATGTCTCATAATTCAATTTGTTTAAACCACTGCTGTGCAAAATATTAAAGGTGCTTTTGCACTAGCACTGGGATTTGATTTGACATCAGAGTTTGGTTCGTTTGGATAATGTGAAAGCTGTTTTCTGAACTCTGGTTTGCACCTGTGAACTGTACCCGGGATCCATCTAAAAAGGGTGGTCTGGGGTATGGTTCATGTGAACTCATTTTGATTTTGAATCTTTGATCATTTTTGATCATTCATTTTGAATGATTTGATAAGTTTTTGTGTTTTCACTCACTTTGCTGACAAGTGTCACTGATGCATTGCAAGCAGAGAGATGTACTGTATATCTCTATCTCATTTCTGCTCAAATATGGACTCCCACGTACTTTAAAACATTTATAGTACATTCGCAGCAGATAGACGCAAGTGCCGTTATTGAAAACAAAACCAAAGGCTCAACCAAAATATAAAAGTGTGGGTTGGCTATGAATTTGCCACCTTCTGCGTCATCATAACCAAGCAACAGGGGTCAGCAAAAACGCACACAAAAGCAAACAATACAGTGATTACGCAATCCAGCAGGGGGAGCAATTGAGCTAAAGGCTAAAACAAATGTAAATTATTTTTTTTAGAGATACTAGTCAACTTAATTTGACTTGTCAGTTGTTGAACTTCAACCATGAACAATCCCATCGTAGTGACAAATTACACGCTTAAAAAGCTAAATGGACCCATATGATTTTCAAATAATTGTCATTTCAACACGTTAACTTTTTTGTTTATTTGATTGAATCATTTATTTTAAGTTGTGACAATATCTTGCCTTTATCTGTGTACTTTTCCAGCTGAGGGAGTTCAACATCTGTGGCAGATGCCAGGTGGCACGCTACTGCGGCTCACAGTGTCAACAGAGGGATTGGCCGGCCCATAAGAAGCAGTGCCGTGAGCGTAAACGGGTTCTGGCGCTGGAGTCTGAGCCCGAGCGATGATCCCCCTCAGTCCCCTGTTTAAAAAACAAGGGAAACGGGGTGTGGGGCGAGACTTGAGTTGAAATGCAAAAACTCACTGGTAGGCTTGGGGACAGTTTTGGTGAGTTGGATGGGCCTATTGGGGGAAAAACATATTTCCCAGAACTTTCACATCTCCACAACTTGCCTATGGGGATTATGGGAAATGAAGTTTTTTTTGTTGTTGAGAGGGAGGTCTTAAAAGCTCCACCTGCTGCTATGGATGCGTTTGATGAAGAAAAACACCATGCCGTCATAACTCTTTCTCTATGGACTGCATTTGAGTATTGACAGTCATGCGCTCGCTTGTTCCATCCACCCTTCTGTCATGAAGTATTAGCCGCCGAGGGACAAAACTGCTGTACAACTGATGATGGGATGGAATACGGACCTCCTCACTGTACTACCCTTCCTCCTCCTCTTCTCCCGGTTGGACTTCTTGTGCACATAACCAAGCACAGTCACTCACCTGCCATAACTTCTACAAGTATACAGTTGATAGCTGTGCAAAATCACACCACCAGTATTGTGTGTGCAATGCCATTTTTGACTGAAGGACATGGTTGAAGTGGTTGAATGTGTTTTTTTTGTTTGTTTGTTTTTGCTTTGCTTTATGGGAATTTTTGGGGGGCGGTGTCGGGCAATAGGCCTTCTTTGGGAGGCAGTGTCACTTTTCCTGTCTACCTGTTTTTGAAATGCATTACAGTCCTATTTACTCTTCCCACTCATGTCATGTATAGTTTTACTTACCATAACAAGCACTCAGTTTAGAGGGATGTCCTGGGAAAAACTTGAAACCCACATGGAAAGTTGACTCTGATTCATGTTGTCAATGTGTACTAAGTTGGATGTCTAACATTTTCATTTGGGTCCCAGTCATTCAATGATTAGTCTTCTTGTTTGTCTTAAAATCTTTGTCAAAATGAGTTTAACTTATGAATTTTTTTTTTTTTTACTTTTTAGAAATTTCTCATCTTGATACAAAAATATGTGCACACAAGTTCCAAGCGTGTCTTCCTCTTACGTCAAGGGCAACTCAACCAAACTGACGCGCACACACAAATAAGCATGTATAATAGATGCATACATGTGACGTTTGTTTGTGTTCGTATTCCGAATAATTTATCTGGTTGGGGTTGAACACTGTGCACTGAATATCCTCACTTTGATTCTTGTTCTTTTCTGAGATATGGGAGTCTGGGGAAGGTTGGTGTCTGTTCTTTTTATTTTTTCTAAGCTATTACCATACAAACATTAAAATGCATAAATATGTGAATGGACAAAGTTTGTGATAACTGACCATCTCTTGTCACTGTAAAATATAAGAATAAAATTAATGAAATAAAATCTCAAATGTGTAAAGTTTAATTTGGTTGCAAAGTGTCTGTTTTGCCCATATCATGTTGTCTTATGAGGGACGTATGTCCTTCAATTTCTTTCTGTTGAACCAAGGATTGTTGTTATTAGGATGTTCGCATTCTGCATAATTTGAATAATTTTGATAACTAACATGAACTAACAATGAGCAATACATTTGTTACAGTATCTATTGATCTTTGTTAATGTTAGTAAAAATCCTGCTGTTCATGTTAGTTCAGTGCATTAACTTATGTTAACAAATACAACCTTTGATTTTAATAATGTATTAGTAAATGTTGAAATTAATATTAACTAAGATTAATAAATGCTGTTAGAAGTATTGTTCATTCTTAGTTCGTTAATTAAGGTTGTTAAATAATGTTAACTAAATAACCTTATTGTAAAGTGTTATCACTTAATTTTTCAATTGATCTATTTTTTTTTTTTTGTAATTTAAAGGTGCAGTATGTAATATTGACAGCTAGCGGCTGAAATGGGTACTGCAGTCCAAATGCAGCACATGGATTGCTAGATTAAGGACACGCAACAGGAGGACCGATCGGAATTGACAATGGGAGGCGAGGAGACTTAAGATGATGAGTTGATTTATCCGTGTTTTAATATGTTTACGTTCAAGGAGATTTTTTAGATGGATGCTTTTTAGGTCGGATACAATCTTCGATCTCTGACCCATTTGTTTATTGGCTTACATCATGGCTGCAATATATGGAATTCCAACTGGCAACCTGGGGTGTCGAAATACTATTGGGTAAACTGGCAGTGGGCGGAATCACAAAGACCAAAACAAAAACGAACATTCCGACACGGAAAGCACATTTCAAAGTAAAATTACTGGCTGTAGCATTGTTTTTCAGAGAAATGAAGTACATAAAATTAGCATGTTTCCTAAATATCTGCAAAATTATTATGGTATTTTTATGCTTGAGTATTTTATTTTATAAAATAAATGTCACTTGGTTTGATGATATATTAACTTGTAATGATGTTGTTCCGAACCTGAATGACTTCTTTTTTGAGAAATGTCTTTACCACAGTTGAGTAAAAATAAATCATAAATTAATTCTATTAATTTAATAAATAAAATTAATTTTAAATTTTGTAGTCAAGTCACCATTTACATAGCGCTTTTTACAATACAGATTGTTTTAAAGCAGCTTTACAGTGATAATAGGAAATAAATGCAATAGATTGTTTTGGCTGTACATCAGCTCTTGAAGAAAGTCATTGTCTAGTTTAAGTAAGTTTTTAATTGATTAATTTTCTGTTGTAAAGATCATTAGTTATGAACTTAGGGGCTGCTTACACAACACTGTTTCCATCTGAAAACAGAAAACTTTTAAGCTGGCTATATTTAATCCTCTTATTAAAAAAATGCAACTTGATCCTAGAGAATTAGTCAATTACAGGCTGATCTCAAATCTACCCTTTCTGTCAAAAATAGAAAAGGCAGTTTCCTCACAACTATGTTCCTTTTTTCTTTTCTTTTTTTAAAGAAATGGTATCTGCAAGGTTGTTCAGTCAGGATTTTGACCATATCATCACATCTCTTTAACCTGAGACTGCCCTCATTAGAGTTGCAAATGATTTGGTCTTATCATCCGATTGTGGTTGTATCTTTCTATTAGTGTTACTCGACCTTAGTGCTGCATTTGATACCATCGACCACAACATTCTTTTGAATAGACTTAGAAAGTATGTTGGCATTAGTGGAATTGCATTAGCATGGTTTAAATCATACTTATCTGACCGTTATTAGTTTGTAACAGTAAATGAAGAGATGTCATATCGATCACAAGTTCAGTAAGGAGTACCTCAAGGCTCAGTACTAGGACCGTTGCTTTTCACCCTGTACATGCTACCCTTGGGAGATGTCATTAGGAAGCATGGCATTAGTTTTTACTGATATGCTGATGATATTCAGCTCTATATTTCTTCATGCCCCAACAAAACTTCCTAATCCTAATGACAAAGATGAATTAATGATATTAAGAAGAGGATCTATGACCTCTGGAAGCATCTCTTTCAACAGCATAGTCGGTATAGGGTCTAATATACATGTTGTCGATTTAGATGATTTAACAAGTTTAGAAAATTCTTCCTCTCCTATAGCAATGAATGAATCGAATTTCTCCTCAGGGAGACTACAATGCTCTGCCTGATGTGATACTGTAGTAGATGGTTGCATAGTTATAATTTTCTCTCTGATATTATCAATCTTGTAAGTAAAGAAGTTCATGAAGTCATTACTGCTGTACTGTTTGGAAACGTCTGGGGTTGAAGCTTTATTTTTCGTTAATTTAGCCACTGTTTCAAATAAATACCTAGGGTTTGGTTTATTTTCTTCTAATAGGGTTGAAAAATAAGTAGATCTAGCAGTTTTTAAGGCCTTTCTGTACGCATTCGTGCTCTCTCAAAAAAGCTCTAGTTTTGTTTTCTTCCAGTTGCACTCCATTTTTCTGCATTGCACTATTTTCTTTAATCTTCTTTAAGCGCAAAGGTGCAACTGTGTCTAAAGTGCTGCAAAAGAAAGAGTCAAAAGTTTCTGTCGCAATATTGAGTTCTTCTAAGCTATTGGGATGCTGAGGAGATGAAACTGATCAGGAAGATTATTAATAAAGCAATCTTTAGTGGCAGAAGTAATAGGTCTAAAATATTTGTAACACGGAGTCGGCTTTGCAGCCTTGGCTAAATGAAGTTTACACGAGACTAGATAATGATATGAGATATCATCACTCTGCTGCAGAATTTCAACGGCATCAACATTGATTCCATGTGATAATATACGATCTAGAGTATGATTACGACAATGAGTAGGTCCTGACATGTGTTGTCTAACTCCAATAGAGTTCAGAATGTCTTTAAATGCCAATCCCAATGCATCTTTTTCGTTATCTACATGTATATTAAAATCACCTACAATTAGGACTTTATCTGCAGCCAGTACTAACTCTGATAGAAAATAAGCAAATTCTTTGATAAAGTCTGTATGGTGCCCTGGTGGCCTGTATACAGTAGCCAGCACAAATCTTAAACGTGATTTATCATTTACACTAGATAGTGTTACATCAAGCACCAACACTTCAAAAGAATTATATTTGAAACAAGACTTCTCAGTAATTCTGAAGATATTACTATAAATTACAGCAACACCACCCCTTTTCCTTTCAGACAAGGCTCATGTTTATAACAGTTATCTTGGGGGTTGGACTCATTTAAAGTAATGTAATCGTCTGGTTTTAGCCAGTTTTATGTATTTCCTAATTCGGGGAGCAGACACAGTCTCTATATGATGATATCTAGGTGAAAGAGTCTCTATGTGATGGGATTTATCTGACTTCAGTGACGTGAGACAGCTAGCAGACGGTCGGTTTAGCCAGTCTGTCTGCTTCCTGACCTGAGCCCCAATTTGTCATGTTTGAGCTCTAAGACTATGTGCCATATTACTAGAGAGAAGAGCAGCACCATCCCAGGAGGGATGAATACCATCACTTTTTAACAGGTCAGGTCTCTCCCAAAAACTTTTCCAATTGTCTATGAACCCTATATTATTCTGCGGACACCACTTAGGCTCTCTAAGTCATTGAGTGAGGACAGTCTACTAAGTATCTCATCACTCCGAGGAACAGGAAGATTACAGAGCAAATTACAGTGTCTGACATCAGACTTGCGAGTTCACACACCTCTTTAACGTTAATTTTAGTGATCTCCGACTGGTAAAGTCGAACATCATTAGTGCCGACGTGAATAATAATCTTAGAGAATTTACAATTAGCATTAGCCAGCACTTTTAAATTTGCTTTGATGTCAGATGCTCCGGCTCCTGGCAAACATGTGACTATGGTGGCTGGTGTCTCTATTTTCACGTTCCGTGTAAATCGCCAATAACTAGGGCACATTCAACAGGAATCTCAGTGGGTGTTTCACTGAGGGGAGAGAATCTATTTATTATTGTAATCTGAACGGAAGAGCGGTGTTTTGTCCTCTGACTACAGCGTCTCACGGTCACCCAGTTGCCCTGCTGCACAGGCTCTACAACCGGAGCCAAACAATGTTCAGAGTTCACTAAGCTAGTTGCATCCTAAGCAGTATCTAAAGCCCTTGCATTCTTACTATCCTCGATTAAAGTTTGGATACGTGTCTCTAATTCTGAAATCTTCTCCGTCAGCCTGACTATCTCCCTGCAATCATCACAAGTGAAACCCTCCCCGCTAAAAGAGAAGGCTATGCTATACATGTGGCAGGCAGTGCAAGTGACAATAACAGGAGAAGATGGCACGACTTGTTAACTGATCCTACTCATCACAGTTGTTTAATGGACTCATAACAGTTGTTTAATGGACTTGTGTCTTCTCTTTGTTTTGATAAAATAAGACATTGTTACGAGAAAGTTATTATTATGAGATGTCAAGTCATCAAGTCAACTTTCTCAATATACAAGTTATTTTGTTATTACTTCAGGTTCCTTTATTTGTACCCGTGGGTAAATTAAGTTCCAGAGAACAAGTTTAGGCTATTTCTCAAACATATAAACGATAACACCATACAAACAGAACAAGACACTAAAAGCACACTAAAACAATTTACTCCATCTTAATACTATTCATAAAATTAATCACTACTGGAACAAAGCTGTTTTTGTATCGTTTTGTTGTACACCGCAGTACTCTAAACCGTCGATTGGACGGCAGATACTGGAACTCATAATTCAGCGGATGAAGCTGGTCACTCAAGATTGAAATACCCAAGCGCTGTACCTGCCTGGTATACAGCGAGGCTGGGTTCAGTAGTGGTTCCCCAATCAACCTACTGGACCATTTCACAATCTGGTTAATAGAGTTCCGGCTCTTTAAAGTTAAGTTCCCGTACCAAGATACCAGAGAAAAGGAGAGTACGGATTCAATAAAAGCACGATAAAACATACTCAACAGTGTTTTCTCAATTTGAAATTTACACAGTTTCCTTAAAAAGAACAGACGTTGATGCCCCGTTTTACACACCGTTTCACAGTTGGCTTCAAAACTCAGAAACTTTCTCATTATAATGAGATGTTCTGTCGTGATAATTTATCTAAATAGTATAACAGTAACTCATAGAGAGTTTTTGTGGCAGAAACTTGTTTCCATTTTTAATCTATAAAATGGAAGTTGATTGTCACTAAACTAGTTACCATCCAAAATTATTTTGTCTTCCGCAAATGGAAGAAAGAGATAAAGTTTTGGGATGACATGAGAGTGAGCTTGTTAAAAATTGTTGAAAAATTGTTAGATTTTTATTTTTTATTTTTGTGTGAAGTATCCCTTTAAGTGTATATAATTGTTGGCGTTGCTGTGGTAGGTTGAAGTATTGAAAAAACTCAAATGAAGCAGTGCAAGTCAGTTTAATGTGTGTCTAACGAGGATGTCGTGAATAACCTTTAGCCAGACGTCACCGTGGGAACCAGAGGGGAGGGGTGGTTATTTCATTCGCTGTATCTCCAGCCAAATGTTTTCAAGACTTCTCGAATTTTAACGAGCAGATACACCTCCAATAGAAGCTAACGGTTTTGAAGACCCAAGACGACGTCCAGGTACATTTAAACGATGCCAGAAAGATTAATTGTTAGATGATAATGTGTATTTTATCTTTTGCCCTGATTATTGTTGGAATTATAACCATTTTATGATGTTTTGTGCATGGTATTGGGAAATGGATATGTTTTAGAATACAATGATATTTTTGGAAGGGCCATGTAAATATCAAGGATACATTAATTTGGTAGTGGCACATTAAGGATGGCATTTTGGGCATACCTTTGTAATACTCTTTTTTTTTTTTTACATGGTGCTGTCAGAATACCATGCTATTCTTTGCAGTGGCATGTAAATTAATATGGTAATCATTCAGTACTGTACCATGGTAATTGTCTGACATTTTAAGGCATTAGTGTGTGTGAGAATAATTGTTATTTCCTCCCATTTACCATTTACTTTTTCCTTTGTTTTATTGATTTTTGTATACCAGGGCATTTTGAAAGATGTCATCAACAGCTTGCTGTCCAGCTCCATGTAATAACGGAAATCCCTTGACCTGGCTTCTTTGTCCAAACATTGATCATGTGTCCTCTGCATTGCAAATTCTTGTTGACCTTGCTCAGGAGGACAAAGGTGAACTTGTTGAAAAGGTTCTTCAGCACTGCAACCCAGAATTGTGCATAGATGTTCTACGAAAGCTGCTGAAGTCATCTGCCTCATGGTCAGTAGTACTTAAATCTTAAGCACTTGATGGGTTAAACCAGTATGTTAGACAGGTGAAACCAATAGCTTGGTTCTATAAATGACACGTGTTAGAACTGAAGTGGTCAGACACAATAACAATGCAGAATATTGACACTACTGGCCAATTAACTGTCATAGATCCTGTAATGTGAACTCCTGCTGCACCACATCACTAATTTTATACATCAAATGCTAATGATGGAGGTGTGAAGAGTGATTCCAATCTGTTCCTTTGCACATATTAGTGTGAGTGATCTTCTATTCCTAAAAGATAAAAAAGGTGTATATTGTAAAAATATTTTACCACTACAGAAATGATTAGTACTTTTGATGCATGTTTATAGTCATGTACATGAAATTAATAGACTGAATCTCCAACCACAAACACAAAATTATTTAGAGCACCTTATTGTGTTTGACATTTTGAATATTTTCTCTCAGATTGTTTCAGCACTGATAATTTTACTTTAAATTTGGATACAATGCTTGACAAAATACTGTATCTAGGAAGCCTCAGCCCTGAAAATACAGCTGAAGAAATGGTCGCCTCAGTAACAGCGACAGCCTATTGTGTTGGGCCTATAAAGTTCGATTTATGAGAGTCATCTTGCTCAACAGTTCTCTCTTTTGACCTCTTACAAATGCAGTCCTTTGAGAGGTCAAAACGTAATGAGTGTCTTTATCTCTGCCGAAAGGGTGGAATGATTTAAGGCAATCGACTGGCTTTTGCCTTTCTTTTGAAAAAGTGTCCTCAGGTTGAACTCAAACCAGCAGAGAGGAACAGTCCGTGTCTGCTGATGTAAAGATGACCCTTCTGTATACCTGTAACCATGAGTAATGAAGCATATTTAGTGTGTTTTGTAACAAATCCTTACTCCCTTACCTACTTTAGAATTGTCATTTCCAGCACATCTCAAATCACCATTCCTACTAATTCCTTTTTCTTGTTAAGGCTAATTTCATAGCTATTGGAAGAGGATGTTACAAAAAAAGTGCTAACTTTTGCTAGCACTTATGTTATTGCCTTCTAAGGTGAATCGATTGTTGAATTCCTCATTTATAAGTCACTTTGGATAAAAGTGTCTGTGAAATGAATAAATGTAAAATATATTATATTCCGTGTTGGGGGTACGCATTACAAGTAACACGGGTTACGTAATCAGATTACTTTTTTCAAGTAACTAGTAAAGTAACGCATTACTTTTAAATTTACAACAAAATATCTGAGTTACTTTTTCAAATAAGAAATGCAAGTTACTTTGTTTTGCCATTAATTGACTGATGCCTCTTCTGTCCCCATGTTGATAGAAATCGGGAGTAATGCGTTATAAGACATTGTGTGCGCTGTATAAACATGACAATTATTGTAGTTCTAGACTATATGTCAAGTCACCTTTATTTATATACACAGATTGTTTCAAATCAGCTTTACAGCGATTACAGGAAATGAATGCACTGAAGATTGTTTTGGCTGTACAGCAGCTCTAAAATAAAGTCATTGTCCAGTTTAAATAAGTTTAGCATTGATTCTTTTCTGTTGTAAATCATTAGTTAGTTATTTTAGGGGCCATTAACACGACACCGTTTTCAACTGAAAGCAGAAAACTTTTTATGTGTTCATGCCATTCATTTACATGACAACGGTGTATTGGTGGCCTGAAAACGCAAACTTTGAAACAGGTGTTTCAACCTGATCCAATATGGTGTACCAATATGGCGCTGACATCTTGCACTGATTCGGGACCCGAGTCTGTGCAGTAGTGAACTCAGGACCAGATATTAATGAATGTAAATGAATGGCAAGAACACATGAAACGTTTTTTGTTTTCAGTTGAAACCGGTGTCACAGTAGTGAGCGTGAATCGCGGTATCAAGGACCCGCCCAAACTCCCGCAGAATTGCACTGTAAAGAGGTTGCTGTAAATTTTACAGTAAGTTACTGGCAGCTGGATGCCAGTAAGTTACTGTAAAATGTTTTACAGTATCATTACTGTATTTTCACTTACAGTATACTGTATCATTTACTGTACTTGCATTTACAGTATTATTACCGTATTTTCATTTACAGTATTAGTATTGAGTTTTTTTTTTCTTTTTTTTTTTAAATTTTCATCATTTAAATTTTCTTTTTTTAATTTATGTTTACCCCACCCCCCAAAAAATCACAATAACTCACAAACATTTGTCCTTATAATATTCTTTTTAATCGTTGAACATTTTGTTTTAGAAGTACAAATTACAAATCTTGACCTTTAGGAGCCACTAGCTGAAGAAAAAAAAAAGGCAACATCTCCAAAGTCCATAGAATTAATCTCCTGGTGACCATTTGTATCTGTAGCATGGCAAAAACGTACACACACTGAAAAGCAAAACAGGCCTTAAAACAATAAAATACAGTCAAAGTCAGTGTTGTGTTGTTACATTTCAGTAATTTTGTCAGTCAAAGTTGACAAGCTCTCTGATGAGAAACACTGAGGGTTTCAGGCTGATGCTTTTCTTTGGACCTTTCCAGATTTCCATCTGATCTGTGCCTTTGGTGTTTGGTGCCATCAGGGTTGACTCTCAGAATGAACCTGCAAACACAAGCAGCGAAAAATATATAATTTTTTCAGACCGGTGTTGGCAGAATTTTCCCTAACCCTCAAACTTGATGCTGCATGTACTTTGGCGTTAATAAAAGCACTACATCTGATTCTGAATCCACCTACAGTAGTGGTGGGGGAAAAATCGATTCTGTTCAGTGTCGCGATATTTTGCGCACGCAATTATATTGATACAGTAGCGCAAAGTATTCCAATAAAGGTTATAAGGCTGTGACGGTGGCAGTTTTTTTTACCACTGCAGTGGTTGGGGGGTTATTATGAAAATTGAAATAAAAAAATGTAGTTTATTCGAGCAAAAAAGTCTTTATTTGAGCAATTCCGTCAAAGAAGCAACACAAAGCCTGTAAAGCATTCAAATACATATCAGTAAATATTAGAAACTTACATAATAGAAAAGATAAATCTATAAATAAAAAAAAACTTTCGTTTAATACTTCCACACAAAGACACGTGATTCCACATGAAGCCATACCGCTCTGTGCTTTGAGAGGGATGACACGAGGAGGAAAGAGACCATCGATCTATTTTCTGATATCTTCATGTTTTCTACTTGTTGTAAAAGGTATGAAAAGTGAATTTAATCTTCCACAAGGGCAAGACATTTAAGCTATGTTTGAAATTGCGCTGCCAGAGAGAGCGAAACTAAAAATCAAATAAACTTGACGCGCCGTACATGTCTAATAACAAGCAAAAACTGTGTTGAAATGAATCTGACGTGCAAGTAAAAATGTAGGCTATCTGTCCTACAACGTTTTTCTACTTTACCAAAGTAAAGAATGTGAATGTAATAGGCCTAAATAAAAGCAAACCAAGGAAGAAACGTTTATAATCCCCTTCGAAAATCGAGACGTAAGTGAAGATTTTGGGAAAAAAACAAGGTATTACATGCAGGGATGAGTCACAATTTTTGGATATTCGATTAGTTTATTTAATTATAGAATTATAGTATATCGAATAGGTTGTGTAATTATTCTCTAAAATAAAATCTCCATGTTTTTGGTGCTAATGCGGTGGTGACGCGTTCATATAATTACGTTCTGTAATAAGGTCCTGTGTCCTGAATGTTCAAGGACAAAGTTTTTGCACTAGCCTCCAGTAAATGTGTAGAAGATGTTCACAGATTTAATGTGACATTTGAAGTGAGTTGAGCAGTCTTATTTTTTGTAATGTCTTTGAATAATATGGGGAACATGAATCGCAATATATCGCAGAATCGAATCGCAATACTTGCAGTATCGCAATGTTAGGAAGCGCAATAATATTGAATTGTGGCCCAAATATCGCAATACTATTGAATCATCAAATCTTTGCCAATTTCCACCCCTAACCTACAGGGATGGTTACCCCATAATACATTACATTAAAATCATTAAAGCTTCATTCTTTTTCAATACATTCCTGTAGCTTAGATTTCCAGGGAATGGATAATTTAAATTAAACTTAATACAATGTAAGTTGCTTTGGATAAAAGTGACTTCCAAATGCATGCATGTAAATGTAATGTAATGTAAAAAAATAAAAATAAAAATATATATATATATATATATATATATATATATATATATATTGGTTTACCTGATTCTGC
The DNA here is from genome assembly GCF_963993115.1 of Abramis brama. Taxonomy (NCBI): domain Eukaryota; kingdom Metazoa; phylum Chordata; class Actinopteri; order Cypriniformes; family Leuciscidae; genus Abramis; species Abramis brama. Next base: position 37,963,806 of record NC_139967.1, on the reverse strand, counting down.
ATTCGACAAAATAGACAGCTAATGCTGAAGAGTCGTCTGTTAGCAGTTGTAACTGGATGATGATTCTGCCCTTCATTGTCAGCATCCATGTTTTTGCTTTGAGAACAGACTCTCCTGAAACAGACAAAGTCACAGCAGCATTTTAGTGTTATAGTTTACAGAAAAAAACTAAAATACAATAACAGAACTTATTACTAACAACAATAACATGTGGGGTGAAGATGAGGTAAGATATAATGTTGTATGGTGTTTATAGTTTTTAATCAATTAAACAACATTAAAAATATTAGTTAGCAAAACTTTGCTATATTGATAATGGTATATTGCTAACTCTTTCCTCCTCCTTCTCCTCTTCCTTCTCCAACGTCAACCCGTTCTGTGTATTAGTGGAGAGCGTCAGCAGTGATGTACAGTCCGGAGGGAATGGCCGCTGCAAATTCAAAATAAAGAACAGAAAAGAACATGTTTGCCTGCTTAACTAATGCATACTTCAGCTAATTTAGTTGATGTCATCTTACTCACCTGTAGATGTTATCACCATTACGAAGGCAATCACAAAAAAGACTCCAAAATACACCTCCGACATTTCAGACGACATAATTCAGACCACAAACTTGAAAATAAAACAAAATATGAAATTAACAATGGTGTTGGATAAAGGGTTAGTTTACTCAAAATTGTAAATTCTGTCACCATTTACTCACCCTCAACTTGTTCATAACTTCCATTAAATTATTTAAAGTGCTGTATACAAAAGAAGATATTTTAAAGAACATGAGCAACCAAACAGTTACTGGTCCCCATTGACATCCAAAGTATTTTTTCTATTATAGAAGTCCATGCGGACCAGCCACTATTTACCAACATTATTCAAAAAATCTTATTTTAAGTTCAGACGAAAGAACTTCATGCAGGTTTAGAACACATTGTGGGCGAGTAAATGATGACATACATAATTTTCTGTTTAAGGTGTACTACGTTATCCCTTTAACTTAAGCCCTATTCGCACGGGATTAGTATTACCCCTGGACCTCTGTAATTAAGAAATTACCCCCTGACGTCTGTGTTTTTGGTGGCTCATTCACACAGGCAAATAAATGTTCGTAATTCCCTCGAGTTTACGGACTTTACAGCGTGCGCCCACCCATTCACACTTCACTAGCTGAACGTGCTGAAACGAAGATCGCGCTGCAGTATTGCAATTCAAAAAAATAACTTATTTAAAACCAATTTATTAGAGAAATATATTATATATATATTATAGAATATCATATTATTGTATAAATATATATCTTCTTTTTCTTTTATTCTTGTCCATATTTACAACAAGCCTGCCTGAAGAAGGTATTATAAATACCGAAACGTCGCGATAGGCTTGTTTTTCTATTCATTTTATTTGGTTTATTTCATTTTATATCATTTTTACTCTTTCACACTTTGATTTCTTGAGATACTTACAGGATGGACGTCTTTAGAGGCCGTGTGAGACAAAGAAATGCTCCACGATACAGAAGTTACACTACCACAAAAAGCGTCCAAACTTTCCAAATGAGCTTCCATGTTGCGCCAAAATACTTAATTTGACGTTTCCATGACAACGGTCCGAGTTGAGCTTCCGGATCACGTCCGTAGTAGTAGTTGTTTTTTCTTTTGCAGCACTTCATAGTTTTTATTGGAGAAAAACGGACTGTTAAACGGCCCATAATGGTTATTACGTTCTTTAGAAAACGATAGGCTCACAGAAAAACAGCCCAAATCACAGACATGGGGATTCGCACGGGACTGGTATTATCAGAGGACCCATGTGTTGGCCGAAATACGGTAGGTAATTTTCGGGGGAATTTTTACAGACATTTTTACAGACATGGCAGATTCGCACGGGATAAAAATCACAGACGACCTCTGCGATTATTACAAATTACCGGAGGTCCCTAGGTAATACTAATCCCGTGCGAATAGGGCTTTAGTTTTACTCAGTATTTACGTTGTACATCTGCCAAAAAGTTGTGAAAGAGGAGACAGAACATACCAAAGTTATTATGCTTCTCTGTTTAATAAGTTTACTTCGGCTAATTTAGGTGAAGTTGACCATAACGTTACATACCAGTTGATGTTATCACAATGAAAAGGCTCCAACACACTCCATCGTTGCAGATGGCATTATCCAGATCACAAACCTGAAAATAAATCATATAGGCCTACGTGAAAATATTGTTTAAAACCCGCACTTTAACAAGGGTTTCGTCTATCTCACTTTACCTCAGTATTTCACGTTGAGTTCGCTGTTAGCTCGGTTAACGTTACCGACGACTCCGCCCGCCTGATGAGCTAACTTGCGTTAAAGAGGCAGAGGAACACACAACCATTATTTTTTTATAGTTTTAACTAAAGAATATTTCGGCTAATATAGGTGAACTTAACTTACTCACCAGTTAATATTATCACCGTGACAGCGACCAGGCCGACAGTCAGGAAAAAAGACAGTAATAAAGGCACCAAAAAACCATTCTGACGACAGTCAGGAAAAAAAGGCACTAAAACCATTCAGACGAAAACAAAACGATACATCATGTTAGTTTGCTGTTAACATAAGTAAAAACATTTGAAAATGTTTGTTTTACATAAAATAGAAATTATATAGGCTACTAACCTTTTTGGTGAGATACATGATCTTTTGTCTGTGCATTAACTGCCACTTCACTCCTCAAAAAAACACTTGAAAAGAAATCCCTCTTGCCATTGGTCAGTTTTTCGCGGGCAAGTTCACTACTGTAAATTGATTTACAGTAGTGAAGAATTACAGTAGTGACCCTATATTTTCCCATAATCCTTTGCTGTTTACAGTAACATACTGTATACATATTTTACAGTATCTTACTGTACATATTACAGTAAAATACTGTTCAAATTACAGAAATCCGTTACAGTGTGGTTATTAGAGTTTACGGCAGAACAACTCATTATGTCGTTATGGAAATGTAGAAATGAAAATTATCCCGATAAAAGTCCGTTGATGCCTTAGTGACTACTTGGCTTAGAGAAGCTGTCAATCTCAGCTGTCAATCATGACGTCACTCTCCCGTTTTTATAGCATCAAATAACTAACTAAAACCAAACGTATTTAAAAAAATGAACACGTGAACTAACGTGATAAAACTACCTAAAATGACAGAAACAATCTTTGGAAAAAATTTATTTAAAGTGTAATTTCATTGTTTAGTTTGTCTTATGTCCCATTAGATTACATGGAGAGGTTGGGGTTTATGACCTATACTGGGACCAGCCACTTGGGGGCGATCAAAATGTTTTGCCTTAACTTTTCAGGACTTGTGGTATGGAGAGAGAATTGTGTCTTTATTACATGCGAGAAAATAAATGATCTGAGAGAAAAAAAAAAGTTTGAGAGAAAAAGTTATCACACTGATAGCAAAAAAGCATTTCATGAGAGAAAAAAAAATACTTTTTCTCTCAAAGATTTTTTTTTCTCTCATGAAATGCTTTTTTGCTATCAGTGTGATAACTTTTTCTCTCAAACTTTTTTTTTTCTCTCAGATCATTTATTTTCTCGCATGTAATAAAGACACAATTCTCTCTCCATACTTGTGCGGCACACTTGGGTAGCATGTACAGGGTGAAAAGCAACGGTCCTAGTACTGAACTTTGTGGTACTCCATACTGAACTTGTGATCGATATGACACCTCTTTATTTACTGTGGTCAGATAAGTATGATTTGAACCATGCCAATGCAATTCCACTAAATAAACTTGCAAATGAACATAGCATCAGATGAATGCTATGTGAGCATGCATTTACTCATCTCACTTGCACAAAAACAGATTTAGTATTCATTAAAATGAATAAAAACTGTGAAATGCAAACTCAGAATATTTGCTAACCTGCAATAATTAAATGTGTTAAATAACACAAATATACTTTAAGTATTTAATTTCACTTTATTAACCAATGTCTTTGTTGCTGACGTTTGATGATCAAATTCAGCCATACTAATAATATTATTGCTGAAGTGAGAGTGTTGAATCTTCAAAAGTGATGTAACGCATTGCTTTCCATAAAAAGTAACTAACGCAATTAGTTACGTTTTTAGGGAGTAACACAATATTGTAACTCATTACTTTTAAAAATAACTTTGCCCAATACTGATTATATTATATTATATTATATTATATTATATTATATTAATTATATTATATTATATTATATTATATTATATTATATTATATTATATTATATTATATTAATCATATTATATTATACGCAATTACGCATTATTATAAAAATATATTATTTTTGTTGTTATTCACAAAAGTATCAAAATGAGTTAGTGGACAGCAAACATTTGTCAGCACAATTGTTGAATGATCCTGCAGTGTTTTTAAAAAAAAGGGTTGAGTCGATGGACCAATTCTGTACAGTTTTTGATTATTTCTGCAGGCTGAGCAGTACTGCAGCTTGTATCTTTGGGGTCCTGCTGGAGAATGAATTCATGGTGCTGAAACTTCAGAAGGGGACTGAAGAGGACAACAATCTCATATGTGACCTTGCTCAGATGCTGACTGAAGATGAATCTGATGTTGTGATGAATGCTGCTGGAGCCATAGCCTCATTAGTATGTCTGTTTAACATTAGAATGCATGCTGCAGCATATTAAATGTTTATTTACTTCCTCTGTAATGACTCCCATTTTGGGTAGCTGGACATGACACAGCTAGACCTCACATTATACATTAGAAGATAGAGACAATATTTGTTGTTTTAGCCTTTACTTGTCACACCACAAGACATATTGTTGTGTCCTAAAGATCTTTGTGTTCTTTATGATTTAGGTTGAAACTGCATCAGGTCGGACGTGGTTCCTTCAGAACCAATGTGTGTTCAGTGAGGTCCTTGAGAGCTTATCTGTTCTCCTGGAGAATGAGAGAGAGAATACAGTTAACTCTGCAGCACTTGTTCTTGCACGACTGTCCCTGTGTGAAGAAACCTGTGAAAAGGTTTTATCCCATTCATCTGCCTTCAAGACCTTCAGACGTTTGGCACAATGTTTATCATGTAGCCACAAAGGTCAGTGTAGAAAAAACTGATTGTGTTAACATAACACCAACAACAGCATCATTAATGATATTTACATTTTCTGACGAAAATGTATTTCCTCAGTTCCCCCAAATTGTTGTGGGTGGTTCTGGGTGGATCATTAGGTATTGTTAGGTGGTTGTTGCAAGTTCTAGGTGGTTACTTACTCTACAGGGTCTATTATATTCTTTTTTAGATATGGCTCCCTCATTCTTTGTAAGTCTATGAGATTTTTCTTCTCCTGTTTAATGATTATTTTACTTGTGTAAAAGAACCTTAAAATCAGTTAGCCAACGTAACAAAAAGAAAAGCATACAGTTATGAGCACATTATGCTGTAATTGCATCTTCAGAATTCAAAAAAGTTTTCATTAATCGTATGAATTATACCAAATCGATTATGATTAATAATCATTATTTATTTTAATCTATTAACAGCCATACATTTCTAAGAGAAAGCCCCATATTAATTTCTTTTGAATTTTGAAATTTCTCAGTAAAATATGAAATTAGTCAATAACATCAACATTTTTATTATTGCAGACACAGCCATGAATGCAGCATTTGCTGTTGGCTGTCTATGTGGGAGCAGACAGGCCAAGATCCTTATTCTGAGAGAGGCCAAAGAGCATCAGTTGGTACAAGCTTACAAATTCTCTCCATAGGTCTTAAATGCTTGGCAATTGGAACATGTTAAAATCTCAATCAATTAAACATCAATTATGAGCATAATTTTATCATTTGCCACAAGGTTAGCCGACTGCAGGCTCTGCTGTCGAGCGGGCCAGGAGTGGAGATGGGCCAAACAGCATGCTTTGCTCTGAGCTGCTTAGCAAATGATGAAGATGGCCATGCTCTGCTGATGGAAAGCACTTCTATCCCTGCTTTGCTGGATGGTCTTTTACAGCTGTTGCAGAGCCCAGAACCAGACAGTATCTGGTTTGCTGCTATGTAGGTTTTTTGATTAATGTTAGTTAGTGTTGTATGTAATGACTATCTAAGGAAATTATTTCAAAAAGTAGAGATAAAGATAATAACATAGCATGTAACACTTATTAATGGTAGTTGTTCTCTGCCATAAGCAACAGACATTTTAAGCCAATATACACACACACTCTGCCACTGTACTATTATTTTTTAGCACATGATTATTTAATATGACAGGAGTTTTGACTCAAAGGCCCCCCTTTGTCCAACACAAAACAGAAACTGTTGTAAATGTACATTGTTAATGTAAATGTTTTAATGTATTGAGTATTGATATATTAAATTAATTAACCATGATTCATTTTGTGATTCCAGAAATCTCAATAATTGTAATGCTGTTCAAAAAGAACAATAGTTATTTTATTTGGTTGCAGTTTACATCTTGATTTTATGTTTTTTTTAGCATTTTAATTTTGAGTAGAGTTTGGTTATTTTAATATATTTTATGAGGTTAAGAGATGGCTAATATATTTGCTTCTGGTTTAGATGGTTGTCTGGTGGTAAACAACTCACTCTTAACATCCTAGCATAGCATTGTTTTAGCAGCCTTAATTGGGGTGAACTATCCCTCTAAAGTCGTCATTTTCACTTTTTAAGACTCCCTCTATATCTGTCTAACAGGACAGTGCGAGTGCTGGTGTCCCGGCCGAGTGGAGTGGTTCCTGTCAGGATGCATTATCCTCTGCTTGAGCAGCTAAAGGTTTCATGATCATTGTGTTCATAATACAGCTGTGCTGTGTTGGTATATTTTGTATATGATAAATTTATGAAGAAGCCTTTTTTTTTCTGCTGTCAGTTGCTCTCTGTGTCACCATCCACTGGGCCAGAACTTCAGGAGGAGGTCAACATGTGTCTCAGGAGACTGGAGCATTTATCTAAATCACCTCCAGTGAAGGTTACAAACCTCTCATCAACAAGCTGCACTGTATCATGGGAGAGGTGTGAGCCTGAGAGCGGCCTGGAGGTCACATACAGGTTAAGCTTCCACAGCAAGAACTTGACTAGATATTTTCCATTTATGTCATATAAAAAATGATTTTTTTTTTTTTTATATAAATCATGCTGCACAACTCCACTTAACTCCCTCCTTAAAAGACCATGGAGTGCTGCAGGAATGAGTCCTAAAACCCACTTAACTACTTGCTTAAAAGACCATGGAGTGCTGCAGGAATGAGTCCTAAAACCCACTTAACTACTTGCTTAAAAGACCATGGAGTGCTGCAGGAATGAGTCCTAAAACCCAAAAATGAGTTAGCATTTTTATACTTCTGTTTCCATTCTTCCAAAATTTTTGGTTTAATACTCTCATCATTTACTCACCCTCTTGCCGTCCCTGATGTATATGACATTGTTTCTTCTGTAGAACACAAACAGAGTTATAATGCAAGTGGATGAAACTGTTTTTAACTACAATGTGTTTGATACAATGCACTTTTTGTGTACATATATGTTTTTACATTGTACTTTTATTTAAAAAAAATACCTGCATGTAATTACATCTGTAATTAGACTATTGACCCTTTCTTGTGTCACACGTTGGTTGCAGCAGAGATGAAATAGGATTTAAGAGAGCAGCAGCTTTATCTTTAATTCTCAAGAACAAACTTAACTCTACACAAAACACTAAGGAATAACAGGACCATGAACAGAACAACCAACATAACACGACATAGAACTGACAAAGAACTGAAAGAAACACAGGGCTTAAAGAGATAGTTCACCCAAAAATGGGTTCTTTGCGTTCTTTCAAACGAATACAATCGGAGTTATATTAAAAAACGTCCTGGCTCTTCCAAGTTTTATAATGGCAGTGAATGGCTCTATATTTTTTGAAGTCCATCAAAGTGCATCCATCCATGATAAAAGTGCTCCACATAGCTCTGGGGGTTAATAAAGGCCTTCTGAAGGGAAGCGATGCATTCGTGTAAGAAAAATATCCATATTTAAAACTTTATCGACTAAAATAACTAGCTTCCGGCAGACAGCCGTACCATCGTTTTATGGTGAAAGAGTAACACTTGACCTGACACACAACGTAATGATGAATGCGGAAGCGCAGAGGAAACAGCAAAACAAAACACCAGTCACGAATTAGAAGTCTAAAACGAGAATTTTTAAAAAGAAATGTCGGAGGAGCTTGAGTTTGTTGCCCAGCCCTGTTTGTTTGAACCACGAGAGGCTTCAAAGCGCTACTCCTTCTTCCTACGTCATACATCGTCAAGTGTTACTCTTTTGGCGTAAGTCAACTTGTGTACGGCCTGGGTGTGCTCTTTGATACCAATCTTTCATTTAAAGTCACATTTCTAGTATCTGTAAAACTGCATTCTTCCATCTTAAAAATATATCTAAATTACAACATATGCTTTCAATGACAAATGCGGAACAGTTAGTTCATGCGTTCATGACATCAAGGCTAGATTATTGTAATGCTTTTATGGGTGGTTGCCCTGCACGCTTAATAAACAAACTACAGCTGGTCCAAAATGCAGAAGCTAGAGTTCTTACCAGAACCAGGAAGTATGACCATATTAGCCCGGTTCTGTCAACACTGCATTGACTCCCTATTAAACATTGTATACATTTTTAAATATTGCTGATTACTTACAAAGGTTTAGCTCCCCAGTACTTGAACGAGCTCTAAACGCATTATAGTCCTTCACGTCTATTGCAATCTCAAAATTCCAGCCAGTTGATAATACCTACAATATCAAAATCGACTGCTGGCGCTAGAGCCTTTTCCTGTTTAGCACCTAAACTTTGGAACAGTCTTCCTAACATTGTCCGGGAAGCAGACACACTCTGTCAGTTTAAATCTAGACTAAAAACAAATCTCTTTGACCTATCATACACATAACACATTATATACTTCTATAATTCAATGTTAGGCTGCATAGATTAGTTCAGCCGGAACCGGGAACACTTCCCATAAATCCTGATGTACTTGTTACATCATAAGAAGAATGGCGTCTACGCTAATATTAGTCTCTCTGTTTATCCCGAGGTTTACCGCAGTCCGCTGGATCCAAGCCGTATCCAGATCTGCTGAAGGACATGCGCCTGGACACGATGACAACGCAGTCCTGAAAGTGTCAAATAGTCTCTCCCCTGTGAAGGCCTCCTTCACTTCCCTTTATCTCTATACAGATAAAACGTTGTCAAAATGATTCCGGTTCACATGTATATGCGAAGGTGACAAAAAAAAATCTGTATTCGGAATTTTTAAGGCCAGACAAGTAGTTTGGTGAGGTCAATTTGTAAAGAAAGACTACACGCCTGCGCACATGTATTTTCAAATGCGCATACCTAAGACTAAACACGTAATACACGTGCACACCGTCAGCGTTTTCACAGATTCGCGTTTTTTGAAGTTAATGCAGAGATGATAAAGTTATTCAAAATTTTTCAACGCTTGCACCTTGGAACCTATTTCAAGGTTTGCGTTCTCGGGCCACCAGGCTCTGTTGTTGTGCGGATGAGCAGGCCGGAGCTCATTAAAGGTTTTCTGTTAGAACGGTGTTGTGTAAGTGGCCCCTAAGTTAATAACTAATGATCTTTGCAACGGAAGTGAATCAATCAAAATTAACTTTAGCTGGACAATAACTTTATTCTAGAGCTGCTGTAAAGCCAAAACAATCTCTGTTACTTAAATGTCCTATTATCACTATAAAGCTGCTTTGAAACAATCTGTATTGTTAAAAGCGCTATATAAATAAGGATTAGGCACCGCAAACTATATTATAATTGTTTTTGACACAAAACACCTTGAATAGCATAAGTGGAGCTCTGGGGGAAGAATTATCATAAAAAAATTATGATTGGAATTATTCACATAATTCAATTGAATTCACTGCTTAGATTACTTAAAGGTGCACTATGCAATATTATCCATAATAATAATAATAATAATTTGGTCCTTTGCCTGTAATTTCTTGTTTTCCTAAATTCCTCTGCTCGGGCCGTTTCTGGGCTGCAACCGAGACTTTATCGTCTGTATCTGAAGCTCTGCAAGCTCTGCTAAGTTGTCATGTCTCAACGCTAAAACAATTAGCTAATGTTGCTATTGCCTTATTGACTGCCAGATAAGTCAATATCTGACTGGATAGTAACTCCAGTCAGATTATGAGGCATTGTAATTATGTTTTATGATGACATAATTATTAGCGAGCTAGACTAAAGATGGCTAAACTTGCTCACAAATTACAGCCAGTCATCTAACTATTAGCGTAACTGTTGTTTCATATACAATACACAAAAAATGCTGTTTATGCATGATAACACAATATGCAAAATAGCTCATCACTCATCTTCCTGCAGGTAGTTTCTTACGTGGTTGGGCTGCTTGTGCAACCGATATATCAGGGGAGAGGGCTTAAGGTTCTGGCAGTGTTCTGCCCAGTTTGAATGTTGTGTTTACAACCAGTAACTGAAAATCCTGCACGGTGCATCTTTAATAATTTTACATCCACCTATTTTAATGTCCATTATTTTTTCTTTTGGTTTCCAGTCTCTTTGACAGAGATGTAATGCTGTACCATGGCCTGTTATGTCAGGTGACCTTACCTGGTTCTCCCAACCAATCTATGAAGCCCCTCTCCCTACAGCTCAGCCTGTCTACAGCTGATGGTGACATTAGCCCTTTCAGTGAACCTGTTGTTATTGATCCTGAGCAGCTGGACATTAGAATTAAACCTCCACGAGAGCTCTGTGTGATTGGCTCTACAGCTACAGATGTACGCCTTTGCTGGATAGAGCCAGAGGGAAGAGTCAAACCCAAATCATACCAGATCTACTGTAATGACACACTGCTGAAGACCACCACTCTTCTGGGGTGGGTCAGACCAGTCTTTCATTATAACATGTTAAAGGTGAAGTGTGTAAATTCAATTGTGTCACAAATCTCACAAAGGATAATACCCTGTTTCACCCATTTTTCTTGTTGATGTTTGTTTTACTCATAAAAACTTTATGGAATTAAAATGAGCTGCCAAGGCATTTTTTGCATGTTTTTTTTTTTTTACATAAAAGTCACACACTTCACCTTTAAGTTGCATTGTTTGTTTTTATAACAAAATGAAGAGATTCAGTGATGTTCAAAAAACGTGTGTGCTGCATGTTGGTTTTGTTTATTTTGCTGTAATTACAAAATCAATATAGTCTTGCAATGTTACTGCAGTGTAATTGTTTTTTGCCTAACAGGGCTACAGTGAGCGGATTATCTCCCGCTACCTCCTATATACTAAGTGTGAGTTCACTCAGTCCAGGGGACACAGAGAGTCCTAGAGCAGTAACTGAGGTGAGAACAGCAGACGATCAAGATCATGCTCCTTCTGCTCTGACTGTAGTTGTCCTGGGACGGCACGAACTGCAGATAAACTGGGGATTTCCAGTTGCTCCTTTGGGGAGACTCTTCAAATACGAGCTAAATATGAATGGGTGTGTGGTGTACGTGGGTACAGAGAGGGCATACGCTGCTCGCCACCTGTCTGCCAACACAGCATACACCTGCACTGTGACAGCCATCACCTCCAGGGGGCGCTGCCACAGTAGTCCAGTCACAAAGAAGACGGCACGGGATGATTACCTGCACTCAAGCAGGTGAATTATGAAGGAAACCATAACATCACAAAAGGGCTAAGAGAATTCTATTTTCCTTCTTTTGAATGCTTTATTATTATGGCTGTGAAAGAAAGTTATGTGAGATTTAATGTTCCCTTTGATACGGTCACTAAGAGTTAAGTCAGTGACTGACGAAATTGGGGGTTTTGCTTAGAAGCCTATCACCTTCGAGTTCTACAAAACGAGCCAATGGCATGGGAAATACCATGGGTCTGTGGAATTTCCATGGCGCAACTCCACCCCACCGCGTGGTTATAAAGGAGAAGCACTGGCAATCTAGCATTATGTTTTCGCTTCGGAGCCAAGAGTTTTCTTCAGTGCCAGCGTTAGCCGAGTCAGATCCAGAGCTTGGTACAGGCATGCAGAGCTGTGGGCCGCCTTCGCCTCCGATGCAGTGCCGCCGTGGAATGCTTGTCCTTCCCTGGCCTACACTGACAGAACGAAAATTGACCACGCCCCCACGCAGGGACGCTATGCCTCTCATGTCCAGGCTGGTAGATCATAGGTCACTGCGTGATCCCTGGGCCAGGTGAAGTCCACATGTGTGGTCCAGGAACGCCATTAGGGCTCAACCAGGTTGATGTGCGGGAGTGTGGAACTCGTTTTTTCAGCTCCCCCATGTCCCAGGCTGGGCTCTTCGGCGGTGTGATTGAGGACTGCATCCAACAGTTTTCCACCACCCAGAAGCAGACTGAGGCCCTTCTACACCGACGGTCATCCGTCCGTGCAGTTTCCTTAGTCTGCTTCCCGCTGAGGCCGCCTCCCTGTGGCTCCTCCCCTTCAGCCTTCACCGGCCCCGAGTAGGAGGAGGTCGCAGGAGGGTGGCTTCACCCGTCTCCGCCCCTAAGCCGGCCAAACGCCAGGCTAAGCAGCACTCTTGAAATGAGCAGCTTGGAGTTAGGGCTCAGTTCTTTTCAGGAGCTGTTAGCAGGACCACTCCTTCCCCTGTTGGAGGGCCGGGGGAGAATCTTTTGTTTCCTAAGAACTGATGCCCCTTCCTCCGAGCCCCAAGAGGCCGTAGTTGGCAGTGTGCAGTATGGGGTTTGCATCCTGAACTTCTCGACGACTGGCTGTTCCTAGTTCACTCTCGAGACCAGGTTTGCGAACACAGGGGCCTGGTGCTCCAGCACCTCGCCCGTCTGGGCCTTCGGATCAACTGGGAAAAGAGCAAACTCTCCCCCGTGCAGAGGATCTCTTTTCTCAGTATGGAAATCGACTCGGTCGACTTGTTCAGACCTTCACCCCATGTGCGCACAGCTTATGAGTGCAGTCACTGCTGACTTGCCTGAGACAGTTCGAGGGCAAGAGTGCGGTTCCACTGAAGTTTTTTCAGAGGCTCCTGGGGCATATGGCATTTGGAGCAGCAGCTACGCCGCTCAGACTGCTTCATATGAGACCGCTTCAGTACTGGCTTCGTGATCGAGTCCCGAGGTGGGCATGGCAACCAGGCACGCTCCGAGTACCAGTTACTCCGGCCTGTCATCAGACCTTCACCCCGTGGACGAACCTCAGCTTTCTACGGGCCGGAGTGCCCTTAGAACGAGTTTCCAGGCATGTTGTGTCAATAGATGCCTCCACCACGGGCTGGGAACGATCTATGGAACCTACGGTGGTGGCTACCATCACTTCCACTAGAGCCTTGTCCACGAGACACGCCTCTGCGTTGAAGTGAAACCTCTTCGTCACCTGGTGTTCTTCTCGCCGAGAAGACCCCAGAAAATGCCCGATCAGTGTCGTGCTTCCTTCCTGCAACATGGGTTGGAGCGAAGGCTGTCTTCCTCCACCCTCAAAGTGTACGTTGCCGCTATCGCCGTACATCATGATGCAGTTGAAGGTAAGTCTTTGGGGAAGCATGACCTGGTCATCAGGTTCCTTAGAGGATCGAGGAGACTAAATCCTCCTCGTTCTCCTCTTGTACCCTCTTGGGACCTCGCAGTGGTGCTATCTGCCCTGCGCGAGCTCCCTTTGACCCATTGCTTGGAGCCCTTTGACCCAGTCAGTGGAGCTTAAGTTCCTGACCGCTTTGGCCTCCATCAAGAGAGTAGTAGAGAGTAGGGGACAATCAGTTGTCACTCTATGCCTTCCAATAGTATGACATTTTAATGCTTACTTTTATTATCAAAGCGTTGTAGTTTTCTCTGTGTGGGGCAAAACAAATAATGCAATGCAAAAGAATGATGATTGAGTGATGTACAAATAAACATTCCTTAAAAGCCTGATGGATCAAATTTGATACATTTTTTAACATGAGATGTATGGATAATCAAGTAAACCTAAATTGCTTAAATCCAGTAAGTATACATCTTTAAATATTACTAACAATATAAAAGTTATTCCTATGTTTATTTTATGAATAATCACTAAAGATTTTACAGCAAAAAGACGTGTACCACAACATTAGGTGGACATTTTCAGAATTGAAATGTCCCCCCCCCCCCCTTTGGTATACCTTATACCGATATACCTTACTCATCCTCATGTTGTGCCAAACCTGTATGCATTTATTTATTCTGCACCAATTATTTTTCTACAATTAATGGAATATTAGTGTAACAAATTGTGTCAAAATTTTGAAATTTGTTGTATTATTTTATTGTAATTGCAATTCTAAGTGTTTTTTTCTGTGCCGTTTTCTTCAGGTATATGCTTTCTCCTACCCATCAGACTGCCTCAAAATACTCCTCTTCTTCTCCAAGTATCCAAGTGATAAGTGAGGTCAAAAAGAATGGCACAAATTCACCAGCTACACTAAAGTCTAAAGTCCACCCTACTTTGGTCCAGCACAGAGCCATTAACCATAGAAAAGACAGACAAAGGTTGACAAGCATCTATTGTAATTGTTTTTGATGATGTATCAGTTGCTATTCTCATGGCTGATTGTGTAAACATTGAAATGGTTTAATAATTGTTTCCCTGTATTTCCTTTTCTTGGTTGTGTTTGAAAGGCAATCATCAGTTCAGATACATAGTCCAAAGCCAATCCAATCATCCAATCACACATCTAAGGTATTGTTATAGATAGTAAACTTTCTTGCTTTGATGTAATGTTAATACAAAAATGGTTTGTTTGGTTTAAATACTCTGTTAAAGAGTGACAGACAGGGTCCAGCTGTTGTGTTTCCTGTGAGCTCTACTGACCGTCTCACGGTTCCTAACGGAGAACATTCTGAGTACATATTCCGGAAGCAGACCTTGTCATCCATTCCAGAGGACTTCACACACTTTAGGGCCAAGATCAGCCCAGGTACAGTTTCATATGTGATTGTGAAAGCAAATAAAAAATAGAGAATAAAAGCAAATAAGCTTTATTCAAAAGTGTTACAATATCTAAAAATTCTACAGCCAGACTGACGCGGTGGAGCTCAGACAGAGAAGTTCCAATTTACAGAGAGAAATTTCCATGCATCAGCAAACAAATTTGTGAGTTTGTCTTCTTGACACTTTTTCTCAGACTTAAGATATAACCACTAAATCATCACTTCATTTTAATAATTTCCTTTTTAATCCAGCAGAGGATGTGAGACTGCTTCAGCCTGTTTCGTTTAGTTGGTCTAATCTGGAATGGACAAAACAACATCAAAACAGATCACAAAGGGACAGGTATGAATTGTTTAGTCAAAAATTCCATAAGGTTGTGTACAGGATTTCTGAGAGAATTTCTAAAATAATATGGAACCAATCCTATGGACAATTATAATCCTCTAAGAATCTAAAGAGGTCTAGTTAGATCTGAATTATTAATACAGTACATTACTGTCATGAGAGCTTTAGTTATTGTTTTGTTTGCTCACTAATTGTTCAGCTGAATATTCTTACAGATTCAAACAGGTTTTTGAATATTTTGTAAAATAAAATTAAATAAATGAAAAACATTGATTACATAGTATATTAATGTATTTATTTATTTATTTTTCAGGATTAAAACTGTTTTGAAGGTCCAAAGTCAGCAAAGAGGAAGACGATACCAAGTACCATCACAAACCAAACTCACATAAACAAATGGAGTACCTCTGACAGTTCATATGTTTCCTTAGTAATAAATAAAACAAATGTTTGTGATTATTTTATTGGTCCCTTTATCAATGTGTTCGTGTTGATAAGTCAAATGCATTAACGTCTCCAGTCCATAAGAGGTCACTGTGAGAGAATCTGTATCTGTTACTCCTTTCACATTTTCTTCGCTGCACATGCGGAAATTACACAACAACAACAAGTGAAGTTGAATAAACTCTCTATGGTCACACCAATTTGGAGGTTACAGTCCATAATTTTTGCGGGATGGTCAACCTTGGTCTCACTAAAGTTGATGATGCGGTAGCTGCAAAGCACCCGGTGCGTGTGTTTTATATTGTAACACTATATTTGAGTTTAATGGAATAACAGTCTGCTTTAATGGAATAACCTAGATAGTCTGCAGCCTGACTGGTATTTTCACCATTCATAGAGTAGCCTAGTGCGGGGCTAGCTGTCACACTTTTTACTCACGTGAATATCTCTCATCCATTACTTTATGTATAGACGCATATGAAAAGAAAGACATTATTGATCAGGAAAGATTTTACAGTTCATTTAACAAAATGGTAACCAGCAGTTTGACAATTTAGAAATTTGAGAAGAATGCATTTTTATTCTATGATGCCCACAAACAACCTGTTGGCTATTTAAAATGTATTTAATAGCTTTCCTGCTGTATATAGTAAACATACAAAACACACTTCTTGTTCCAACTATTTTGTTGACATTTTTGAAGAACCCCCCCACCCCCATTGTTCTGCTTTCACATTTCAACCTCTTAACCTTCATTATATTTGATTTATCTGAATGTGTCATTCATAGTTCAATTCGCCTCTCTCTCTCTCTCTCTCTCACAACTACTGCATGTTTTTGGATTGTGGTGGAAATCCATGCAGACAGGGAGAACATGCAAACTCCACACAGAAAGGGCCCCTGGCTTAGTCTAAAACGAAGCTCATTTAAGATTGTTTAAATAAGATGCCTGAAACTGTCATTTACGACTACTGACAGAGAAAACAAATGTATGCTACTGGGCTTTAGACTAAATTGATGAATATCCACTGTGACAACTAGCCCCAGTCTTCCCTACAGTATATGCTTCCATCTTAATAATTCCATGGTGATTATATTTCACTGTCCTCAGGGTTTGCAGCAGTACGCCGCCTGTCAGTCTTACGCCTTTATGAAAGGCACAGCAAGCTTCATACTGGGTTAGTGTCATACTCGCATTAAGAAGTGGTTTAATATGTCTGAACAATTTAGTGTTTGTGAAAGTAAATGACAAATGAGATGATATCTCTTTTCAGTATCTCTTCCGTTTACACAGCAGTGAGATCAAATTTAGATTCATTGTGTATCAGATTTTTACTTAGAAAAAAAACACCCTTGTAATCTTACGTCTTCTCTAGAGATTCAGAAAAATCTCAACAGTGTATCATACTATACTGTTTTTATTTTTCATAAGGACTTTCAGGAGAAACATTTAAGACAAAGTTACTTTTATAAAACATACCTGCTGTGACAACCCCATTAGGCTATGTCCTGGAGCTGTGAAAAAAATCTATATTTTATTTACTTTATTTTATTTTACTAATTGTGTTTGTTTTTTAATCCTTTGGCTTTGGGTGAAAATGTAACTATCCTCAACCAGGCACAGCGGGTTTATTTTTTGCACAGCGAGTACTTCAGACAAGAATCCCATATCCCCTTCAGTGGAACCTTCTATTATCTATTGGTAAGTCTGATGCATTTTTTGATGCATCATGCAATCATTTTTTCTTTTTCTTTTTTTCATAAACAGGATGTAGGTTTAATTAAAAATGTTATAAAGAAAATAATTTGTGTGATGTTAGCTATTTTTTCCCTTTGGTCTTTACAGCTTCCTCCTCAGTATTCAGCTATACAGTGACTCGCTGGGAAACCATGAAGTGCTCAGACTTGTGGTTATATCTTGAGACAGGAAGTGTTCCTGACAGAAACTCTCCTAGTAAGCATTTTGTTGTTTGTATCTGCCATCTCTCTCTTTTTATACAAACCATGCATGTTACAATAGCTATTTGGCGCCATCTTGTGTCTGAAAACTGGAGGACCTTTAATACAAAAGCAAACGTTACTTTTAATCGACAAGAGACAAAGGAAGACATATTGTGGCTATATATGTAAGCTATATAAAGAGTAGAAAATTTAATTGCAGATAAATAGTTAATGCGTATAAATTAAGTTTTTTTTTTAC
Organism: Abramis brama; assembly: GCF_963993115.1. Classification (NCBI taxonomy): domain Eukaryota; kingdom Metazoa; phylum Chordata; class Actinopteri; order Cypriniformes; family Leuciscidae; genus Abramis; species Abramis brama. The sequence goes on along the minus strand of NC_139967.1, from coordinate 37,945,868 downwards.
TGGTTCTGGATTCATTTTCTTTTCTTATTCTTTTATGATGATCCATTTCTATTTATCAAAAGAATTTGTAGATTTTATTTTTGTCAAAACAGTATTTCATGTCTACTTAATTTAGTACAATCTTAAAAAATAAAAGTTCCTTATTGGCATAAATGGTTTCATGAAGAATGTTCCACATCCATGGAAAAAAATTCACACAGTGGAAAAAGGTTCTTAAGATTATAAAAATATTCTTAACAATAAAAAAAGAATGGTTCTTTTAAAAACTAAGTTATAAGGCAAAAGGTTATTTTTGCGGAAAATAACAAAAATATTTTTTCTCCCCCTTGCGGAACCTTTTTATTTAAGACTACTACCCATGTAAGATAAGTCAGCCTGTCATCACAAAATTAACTTTTCAGGGTGAAACAATCCCACAATCCTTCTGCTTCTTATCAGGGTCTTTAGCACACTGTCAGTGTTTATTTTATGATAATGACTGGCTGACTGTACATTTGTAATGTAAATTGTGTGGCTACTTTTGGACTTCTTCATGATGGAGGAATCTGACCATTGTTTCTTTATTATTCACTTAGAGGAAGAACCACAAACTCCTGCAACACCTGTAGAAGATCCCAAAGTCACAAGATATGGGGATGTGCTGGAATAAGCTAAAAGAATTGTACCTTTGTTTGCATAATAGGTATACGAATATGAAATAGTACACTAATGTTGATGTAAAGAGAATAAAATATTATCTCTCTCGCTCTCTCTCTGTGTGTGTGTGTGTGTGTGTGTGTGTGTGTGTGTGTGTGTGTGTGTGTCAAGAAATATTTGATATTTAGGATTGTTTTGCTTTTCTTCTCTAGTTAACACAATCAAATGTTCTATGAAAGGAGTGTATATAGCCATCTAGCATGATGAAGCTGAAATAAATAATTTTGGTTTTAGTTAGCCAGTTTTCATTTAGAAGATCTTAATCAGTCCATCAGGGAAGGATCTGTCATCCTGCAACTACATTACACATCAGTTGTACCAAGTCCTTTGAGATACAAAAGACAGAGGCACATTTTTGTTCCTTTATGTAAAGAAACAATTCTGTATCTCAAATGGACAGTATCATGGTGGGTTTGTGCCATTTTAAGTACACAGAGGAGCTTTTATTCTGAGAGTAAACTGGCAAAAATGTTGAAAAAGACTTAGAAAGATGAGAAGGGCAGAGGAACAAAAGGACAGCTTGAAAGGGTTTCAACTGTAATTGAAGTAATATGGATCATTATATTATTAATGTGGCTTTGTCCTACTTTACCTGTTATTTTGTACATTTTAATTTATAAGTTGGTAACATTAGTAGATGTTACTGTTAGTTATGCACTGTACTTTTTATGGAAAAATATTTGTAATATAGTTTTATAGTTTTTACACTACTTTGTTCTCTTTACATCAACATTAGTCTACTATTTCATATGTATTAAACATTAATAATGAACATTTGTTTACACATTATTTTAATGTTTCCCTGTTACAATGTAATTACACAAATTACATTGTACAGTAGGCTACTGAGTAATTAATTCACGTACTTACTGTAGGGTTAGATTTTGGTTTAGGGTTAGTTGCTTGTAATTATGCATAATTTGCTGTTATTACTTTAGTAAGTATATGTAACAAGAACATTAAATAAAGTGTTACCGAATATTCTTTACAGAGGGGGGCTTTGTGAAATGACACAGTTGCAGTGCGCATCAACCGCCTGAAGGTGTCACTTGATGTAATTTACAAACCGTCCAATCACAGGACATGTAACAAAGGATGGGGCCAATGTCTTTGTTTTGATTGGTTAAAAGGCCGTGTTGGGATGATAGACAAACCCTGGCGAATGCAATCTGACATTCATACTCAGCAAAATGTTCACGCGCATCGCATGACTAGGAGGAGGGTTATGGAAGATACTTCTTCTGCTTCTTAAAAATGGCACTGTAAAATTATTTGTCAGTTATCCTAACAAGTAGGCTACTTTATTATTATATGTTCTTCTATTAAGAGGGCTGCTTAAAAAAAAAGTAGGCCTGTTTCTTGTTGAAAGTCAAACTAAACAGCCTGTCCATCACCGGTTTCCGGGCATTACGCGGTTGAAACATGGATTTCGTTCTCGGCGGCGTCGCTGCGTGTGGCGCTTGTTTTTTTACAAACCCGCTGGAGGTTGTCAAAACTCGAATGCAATTGCAAGGAGAGTTAAAAACCCGAGGAACCTATCAGGTGTATTATAGGAATGTATTTCACGCCTTTTACACGATAGGCAAAATAGACGGACTGGCTGGTCTTCAGAAAGGTTTGGTCCCCGGGTTGGTTTATCAGTTTTTTATGAATGGGGTCCGGCTGGGGTCCTTCGCCATCATTGAGTCCTTGGGCTACATTCACACGGACGGAAGGGTCAGCGCTGCAAAGAGCACAGTGTCTGGGGCTATCGCTGGTGTGGTGGGCGCTGTAATGGGCAGTCCTATTTACCTGGTGAGTAACGATCACTGTCTGCGTTTCTGTCTAGTAAACGACGGATTAAGCACGTGTTTAGTGACGACATATTCTTTCTGTGGTTACCCTGAATATACTGAACTACTGAACTAACTTACATCACTTAGCGCAAAGAGACAGACAGCATCAGTGGATTGAACGAAACGGATAGTTTCGAGTCTGTATTCTGATTAGATGAGAAACAGCCTATTAGGGTTAATGAATTAACTAAATATTTGCAATATATTATTACATAAATTAAGTATTAAAATATGATTATTATAACGCAACAATAATACATTTATATTATAAATACGTTATAAATAAATCATTTATAAATGTAATGAGGACTCAATGTTTTCCATGCTTTTGGTTTACAAACACTGAAAGTAGATGGTGCTTCAAAATGGACAAAAAGCACCAAGTGTCTTTAGTTTACCAGCAGGTTACCTACTCTCTATTTGTATTTCTTTCAGGTAAAGACACATCTGCAAAGTCAATCCACTTCCTCTATTGCAGTTGGACACCAGTATAAGCACAGGGTAAGTTAATGGTGACCTCACAGTAACATCTATGATAACATGATCTTTTTTTCTTTTTTCTTTTTTTTTATGTCATGTGAGAACTTTGATCTTCAAGTCGACCGATCCTAGGGTTGTAGAGATTTTTTGTAATGTTAAATCCCATTGCATTTGTGGTAATGTACTAATATTCAAAGGCAGTTTTGTTTGCATCAATGGTAATAGGAACCAGCTTGAATCTAAAACCACAAACATTTCCTGTTTGTCATATCTTTTATTGTATATATTTGCTATTCTTTCTGTCAGGGAATGATGCATGCATTATTGGCCATCCACAAACAGTACGGAATTCTGGGTTTGTGGAGGGGAGCAAGCGCAGCAGTCCCAAGGGTCAGTGTGGGGTCAGCTGCTCAGCTCTCTACTTTCTCTGCCTCTAAAGAGCTTATCACTGACCTACAGGTAAGCATATTTCACTTCAACTGGGAGTTATTCACAGTGAGAATAGAAGAGGGGCTAGACCTCTGTTTTTACAAACAGTATTGAAGTGTCTCCTTTAAACTGTAAAGAGTAATACCAGGATCCGGTTGCATAAACCACCAAGACTAGTCTTACAAGTTAGTCATCAAAAGTAAGTTACATAAAAACATAGATTGGTCTAATTTGATACCGTAAGACTGATTTCCCCTAACTAACTGCTTGTTGGTCATACTAGTTCTTAAGACAGTCTTGACATAATGGCTGTTTATGCAACTGGCCCCTTTTAATAAGTATGGTTGTCAGTTCCCCAAACACTGACTGTGTAAAGTAGCCTTAGCGGTCCAACTCAATCATAATGTTTCTTTGTAGGGCAGGACAGGGGCCAATGTTTTAGTAAATCTGCTTTTTTTTTCTGGGCAGTCAACTCTTATTTAATTAAATTAATTTTTAACATTTCTCAACATTCTCTTAGTAGAGATTTCCATTTAGCCTTTAAGGACCCTATTAAATCAAAAAATGTTTGTAGTCATTACTGCGTGTTTGCTTTGATGTCATCAATATGCTAGTGCACTCATAAAAGTTGACAAAAAAAAACCCAACTCTTAGAAATACACATTTATAGTGTCTTTTCATGGAAACTGGACCAAGACTATTGATGTCTTGTCCAAAACATGGTCATATACATATTTTTGTCCAATAAAATACAATGAGGATGCACACCGTTGGCATATTCTCTTTACATCAACATTGTATGTTTATGCCACCCTTGGCATAAACATAGCCAAAATTTGATGACTAACTTGTCCTGCCATACCTTCTTGTTTCAAAAGGAAATATGTCAACAAAGGAAAGACAGTTGTGTCCTGAAAGACATGTTTAAAGCAAACACCTTGTATTTAGGGCTTTAGGGTTTGCCATGGACAGTGTTGGGAAGGATACTTTCAAAACGTATTTCGTTACAGAATACATGCCCCAAAATGTAATTTGTAACGTATTCCGTTACGTTACTCAATCTGAGTAATCTGAGTAACGTATTCTGAATACTTGGATTACTTCCACATTGAATTGCATTTTATAAGTGTAGGAATGCGGAATGCCAGTGATGCGGTGGTGACGCGTTCATGTAACATGTAAGGGTGGCGCTGCCAATAAAGCACCTAAAAGAACCGGCAAAAGTAATGATTATGAATATGTCAAATATAGCAAGGAGATATTTTAATTGTTTATTAATATTTATTTATTAAAAAGTGTTTTATGTGTCAGTGTCGGGCTGTCTGCTGCAAAGATGAAGTTGACGATGCTGACTCGCGATCTTCGCAGTAGAGAGAAGAATGCGCATTTCATACGGATTACATAAGCAGAGGGCAGTCTGTTTTCTTTCGTTTTGAATTGTTCTGTTTAAAAGTAGACATGTCTGTGAGGCAAGTATAACCTTATACGCTAAGTTTCGGTTCATTTATGAGACAAGCTCCAGTTCACGCGCCGGTGCCTCAGTGTCGTGATTATATTGTCTGCTATATTTATATATATTTATTAAATCCAGGCAATTGGTTGATGAAACATTTGTTAAAACTAAGATACAATTAATACAAAACGAAATTCACTTTAAAGAAAGGCTTTGTGCTTTTAAGTTTTAAAGCAGTTTTTTAGTGCCGCTTTCAGAGCGGTCACGTCGGTAACTGAGAACTGACACGTCCGTAACATTGTTTCCTCATAAATGCGAACACGAAAAATTAAATAAAATGAATATTTTGTGTTCTGTGGAGAGCCAACCCTTCTTCATCCAGTGGGTAGTATTACTTTTGGTTTGCGCAGTGTAATTCACAGAAGTACTAAAAAATATGGTAACACTTTATTTTGATGGTCCCTTTTGAACGTGCTGTTGACTATAAGTAACTTTGCAACTATATGTCAACTAACTTTCATTGGAGTATAAGTAGACTGTCTGCTTAATATCTGCAAACACTTTATTGTGATGGTCCTCCAACAGACACTCTACTGACTATAAGTAATTTTGCAACTACACGTCAACTTAATCTAACCCTAACCCTACCAGTCTACTAATACTTAACTAACACTCTAATGAGAGTTTGTAGACATGTAGGTGCAGCGTTACTTAGTCAACAGAACGTGTTAAAGGGACCATCAAAATAAAGTGAAACCAAAAATATTTTGCCACCTAAAAGTTAAAGATTTTTTGTGTCACGCATGTTTATTTCCCTCATATTTAATAGAAAACGCATGTGTAGACAGATATTTTTCTAATGTCTGGACTCCTTTATTAAGGGAGTATGGATATATAAACAGACGTTTCAATATATTGGTATTAAATGCATTTTCTGAGAATTTCTATTTCAAGTTTTGACTCCAAATGTCAGTCCATAACGCTGGAATTGCCCAATTTTAAAATATTTTGTGGTGTAGGTCTACGTATTTTATAATGTTAACTTCAAATAATACTAGTAATTTAAAGATGTGGTAGCACTGGATCTGGATGGGAAGGATAACATGGAGTGTGTCGTGTGATTCTGCCTTCTCACACCGCGACACAGGTTTGCTGATCTGAGTGTCGCCATTTCGGTTTCATATCGCATATCGTTACAGCCCTGGTAGCTACCTGATACAACTATAAAATAGCAAGGTGACCAGTAAAACTACAGCATTAATTAAATAAATAAATAACTTACTTTAAGATGCTTCCTCAGGTTTGAGGTGGAGTTGGACGCTGAAAGGAGGTTGGTTGCTGGCAAGCAGAGGTTGCACTGCACAGTTACATTTCATTCTCCCTTCTCTTTCTTTAATGTGAAATGCTGTTTGAATTTCCAAGATAGAAACACATTCTTGCCCTGGCTCTGTTGTTTCGGCTCAATTTCTACCTCTAGCTCCCGCTGCTCCTCTTCCGACTCCATTGTGACTGATCACGCAAACCGCACATTTTTTCGTTTTCATATTGGGGCTTCTGGGAAATGCATGGAGTTGCCTTAATTTATTTAGAAAGTGAATAATCTCGTGAAACAGAGAAGTATCGTCATGTAATCCATTGATTTCAACAATGTAACTGTATTCTAAATACCAACTATTTAAACTGTAACGGAATACAGTTACTCATAATTTGTATTCTGAATACGTAACGCCGGTACATGTATTCCGTTACTCCCCAACACTGGCCATGGATATAGTTTAAGCCCATTGTGGAAGTTATTTGACAGTTACTTAATGTTACTACTAGTCATGTTGTCCAGATTGGTGAACAAAAGGTTGTTTTGTGTTTCAGTTTGGAGTCATTTATAAAGCATAGGAAATGAAAAATGAAACTGGCAATCTCAGCCTATAGTTTACAACTAGGAAATGGCAAAATATTTTGCTTAATGCAGCACAATAACACGATCTAAATACATACATAAAAAAAAAAAAAAAAAAGTAATTTTTGTGCCAAAGGCCAACAAATGATTAAATGGTAATGTAATTCTACTCAAAAGTCATGAGAAGCTGATATATTTAGCTGTAATAGGCATACATACATGTATTGTTGGGGTTTCTGAGGGTGACCTCCATCCATCCATCCATCCATCTTCCTCCGCTTATCCGGGGGCCGGGTCGCGGGGGCAGCAGTCTAAGCAGAGATGCCCAGACTTCCCTCTCCCTGGACACTTCCTCCAGCTCTTCCGGGGGGACACCGAGGCGTTCCCAGGCCAGCCGGGAGACGTAGTCTCTCCAGCGTGACCTAGGTCTTCCCCGGGGTCTCCTCCCAGTGGGTCACGCCCGGAACACCTTCCCGGGAAGGCATCCAGGAGGCATCCGAAACAGATGCCCGAGCCACCTCAGGTGACCCCTCTCGATGTGGAGGAGCAGCGGCTCTACTCTGAGCTCCTCCCGAGTGACTGAGCTTCTCACCCTATCTCTAAGGGATCGCCCAGCCACCCTGCGGAGAAAGCTCATTTCGGCCGCCTGTATCCGGGATCTTGTCCTTTCGGTCATGACCCAAAGCTCATGACCATAGGGTTCTGAGGGTGACCTCAGAATTGGCAAAACAATTCCAATGGTGTTATAAATCTACAAACTTCCCAAGATATACGAAATGACGCTACAAGTTCAGTTCTGTTAACACCACCAGTTCACAGAAGAGTTTGTGATGTTTACTTACATGGAAAGGCAAGTGTGGGGGGCAAGCAATATCCATAGTTGATGACAACTGTCATTTTTGAGTAAACTATTCCTATTAAAACTATTAACTATTGAAGAAAACACTCCCAATATGAAAGCACTCTCTGTTTTGTTAGTAATCAGTTTCTTTTTCTTTCTGTATTTGTAGGTGTTCTCTGAGGGCAGCTGGTTAATAGCTCTGAGTGCTGGTATGATCAGCAGTGTAGTAGTTGTATTAGCTATGACTCCTTTTGATGTAATCAGCACTCGACTCTACAACCAGCCTGTGGATCATCTTGGCAAGGTGATCTCTTGCCAACTGTCAAGAACATCCATACATTTTTTTCACAAACTTTTACTGTAATTATTATCAAATTGTGTCCTTGGTTTCATTTACACACTTTGCATATATCCAGTTTCACCTACAAAGTGCTAAAACTGGTAAAAGAAGGCCTTTATCTCACTCTCTGTACTTTTCTCATGCAGGGTGTATTGTACAGAGGTTTCATGGACTGTTTCTCTAAGACACTGAAGAAGGAAGGAATGACTGGTTTGTATAAAGGTCTCGGAGCCTCCTACTTCCGCCTCGGACCTCATACCATCATTTCTCTGCTTTTCTGGAATGAGCTGCGCACTTTGTACCATAGCTACAGCTAGCATTTTGCTATTGCCTGCATCAGCAAAATATCAACTGATGTTTCCCTGATTAAAGAAGCAAGCAAGCACTAAGGTATGAAAGGCCCTTGCTATATTTTGAATATAGTCACACAATGCACAGCAAAGTGACTATACTCGCAATACAGCATGGCCTCAAGTGCCTTATTGCTTTTATAAAGCAGTTACTACATATTAAAATATTAAGAACATTTTTTTATTAAGCATTAATCTTCAACTGGCAACCTTCAACTAGAAGTACTTTCTGATATAACAGAATGTTGCTATGCAACAAAAATGATGCACGATGGGAGCTGCGCAGTGATGTGCTAAACTTGAGCCATTACTATATGGTGGAATAGCACAGCTGGAAGGCTGCATTCACCAAGAAGCCAGGACTGGAATTAACCATAAAACTCCTTTAGGGTGTACTGTATGTACACTATAAAAAATTATATGATGAGTAAGTTATGACAACATATTTTTAGATTGCTTTAACTCATCAAAATAAGTTGCGCAATTTTCAACTTTTTTAAAAAGTTATACAAGAGTCAACTAATCTTTTTAAGTCAGTTTAATGTAATTTAAGTTGAATTGACTTAATTTAAGGCAGCAAGGTTTAGAAGGATGGAACATTTATTTGATCATCATTTTATATATCACACTCCAGCAAAGTTTTGCAAAAGATTTAATGAAAACATAATATTTCTACACTCACTGGTTGAATCAAAGTTACTGTAAGTTTTGTGTGCATTTTGATTATGCTAATTCATTTCCTGAATCCTGATTCTGATTGGGTGACACATGTTCCAAGGGTGTTGACTAAATAATTAGTTCTTTTTAAAAATATTGTATATATTTTTAAACTTTCCTAAAAGTTAAATGTGATCCACTGGATCAGAATCAGTTTTGTTTTATCGTAGTATAAATCACATTAAGTACATTATTATGTTTAGTTCTCACACAGAGATTGTGGTAGAATGACTGGAACACAAATAGTTTTTTCATTTTGTGACTGACTTGACAGCTGTAATAATCTTGCTGCTAATCATTAATCATGACTTGAAGGACAAAGACTTACTTTTGAGTAGTTAGAATGAGGTAGCACTCAAGCTGAATGGTTAAAACATAACATCAGAAACAGTCTTTTTGTCTTGTTTGCTGATGCCTTTAAGTGTCCTAGAATATTAGGACAATAAGACACTATTCAATGGGACACAGAATAATGGTCACCATTTGCCTTAATTGTGCTATACTGAACAGTGTATGAACTATGATGCTTTAGAAAAACTAATGTAACTAATTATCTGCATTAAATTACTGAAGAGCCTTTAAATATATAGGTACATAATTGGTCTGTAACATATGACAGTATATAATTTGAAAATAAATTATTTTTAAAAGAATGACTATTCTATTTTCTATATACATGAGAATAACACTGCAACAATACACCACTGATAATACACAAAAAATGTTTTCACATTTAATTCACACTTAAAAATATCTGAATGTCATTGTATTAATCAAACCATGAAAAATCAGCATGGAAATAATGCTAATTTTTTTTTTTTTATGGTTAATCAACTGGACCCATGGTCATTTTAAACGGATTTATGAAGATGTTACATCATCATCATCATCTTTTTTTTAATTTAATGCCATGTCAGCAATCAGAGCTATCTTCATGACAAAAACACAAATATCATATAAATACAATAAAAACAGAACAAAGATAACCAGCAAGTCATATTATACAATATATTTTTTTTAAGTTAACGTATGATAAAAAATCCAAAACCTTTTCAGGTATAATCTCATTAAAAATGTCCTTAACTGAAATAACTTCATAAAAAAGCATTCGACTTGTGTTAAGTCCAGGACAATCTAATAAAATATGTTTGACAGTTAAAGGAATCCTACAAAACATACATAATGTTGGGTCTTCACCTTTAAGTAAAAAAGCATGGGTCAAACTTGTGTGACCTATACGACATCTGGTGTAGACCACCTGATCAAGTCTAGTTTTAAAATTGAGAAAAGTCCTGGTTTTAATTTCCTGATGAGTTGCATACAACTTATTATTCTTGCACATATGCCACTCTTCTTGCCACTTATTTAAAATATATCTGTTAATAATCGGTCTGATATCTGAGGGAGGAATTTGACATTCATTAATTTCCTTATTAAGAGCTTCCTTGGCAGCTGCATCAGCTTATGAAGATGTTACACTTAAGCCACAATACATGCTGTTTTCATTTTGATCACTATACCTATTGGTTTATAATTCAAAACCTAACTTTTTTGTGAAAGGTTTTGATTGTGCTATTTTTCTTTAAAATAAATGTCACAAGGTCTGACATTTTTGGTAAAAAAAAAAAAAAAAAAAAAAAAAAAAAAGGATCATTGTGTAAAGAGTGTTTTCACTCTTTCAGAATGATAAGAAAGTTGATGAAATGTGTGGAAGTGTCTAACATTTCAAAGTTAAGGAAAAACCCGAGTTAAGTTGATGAATGTGTGGAAGTGTCTTTGGAAATTTCAGAGTTTCAACACAGTTCCAGTAAAGTTGTTAAACATTAGTTTTGTGGTCAAGTTATAGAGATGTTTGAATCAGCATACAAAAGACAATGATGACTGCAAACCTTTGATAATATTAAGAAAACTCAACAAAGAAATGCTGCTCAATGAATCAGCATAAACATTGAGTAATAAATCCTGGTTCTCAACTTGAGAAGGATTCAGAAACACACTGTATTTCATATTAAGAATTGCATTTATTTTTACTTTTTAATAATTCAAGATTGTCAATTTATTTGCACAGCCTTATCTATAAATTAGACAAATGCTAAACCTTGCACTACAAGGAAAATATTTCATAAGTTTTAACTCATTCAGTCATTGTAAATGCATAAGTTTAGAAGTTTAAAATCTTCTGGAAAAAAGTCATTTCTAATGGAATTTAGACTTTCTTGTGATTAAACATATGTATGAAGAATCTACCCGAACACTCCAGGGTCAAGTAGACAGAAGGACTGCAGAACACCCTGGAAGTCCTGTAGTGTCCATGGTGTAGCTGCCACATTTCCAACGGCACTGCTGCTGAGGGGACTGAGACAGAAGATTTTGAATCAAACCTCACGATATTTGTATTAAGATCCTGACTATATTTCATCTATGAACACCATGTAAATAAATTATTAATAATCATTTTTAATTTAAGACATGTAGGTAATCCTCCAGTGTATGGGGAAAATTTAAGAGTGGAGTGACTTTAACCTGTATGTGTTTAACTAACTCACTTGATGCAAACAGGATCATTGAATGTCACTAAGATGTCAGTAGTGTACTGTGGCAAGCGGAACAAGCACAGGTGAATGTTCACAGTGTTCTTGGCCTGTGAAAAAATGTAATTCAAGCTGATAAAAGGCACAAATCTTAACATAAAAGAAATTACAGTCAGTGTAGCATTAGCAGTCATACAGTTGCTTAACTAAGGTTTTGCAATTCTAAGTCATGTCTAAATCTAACTAAGGTTTCTCAGAACCCTAAGCTGCGTCCCAATTCGCATACTATGATCTGTCCTATTAGTATTCAAAATTACAATTAGTGTGTCCCAAATCGTAGTATGTTGAAATGAGTTTTCCAAAGATACCAGGATCTACTATGCATCTGGTAGACCTGGTCTACTTTTTCCGGTTAGAATCCGAAGTGCAGATTGTGGAAGAAATTTAATATGTTCTATATGTTTGCATTTTCTTATATTCATAGAATCTTAGAAATATGATGATAATCAGATGAATGTAGTGTTGATACATACCCTTATGAATATACGTATGTGTATGTATATGACCGGACAAAAGTTAATGTGACTGAATGTATGACCGAGACAGAGAGTCTCCATCCAAGGGTGTAATATGATTAAATAAGATAGACAAATCTAAACAATGTGTTAGTTATGGCTAAGATGTATCTTGACGTAGCCTCGGGAAAACAACCTTGGGGGAGGAACAACTATAAAGAATGAAGGATACCCCCCACTCGTTGTCACACTCTGCAGGCACTTTGTAATGACTGTATGACTGCTGACCTTTCCTTGCTAGGGAATAAATCATTGTTAAAGACAATTGATACCTGTTTGTCTCTTATTCAGTGATGTAAAATTGTTTGCCACTACAAGATCCATGCACTCTAACGGCTAACGGTAGAGAGGTTTAGATAAAGGGGTTTGAGTGATTAATAATCAGTATCTAATGTGACAAAAAGATAACATTATCCACATTATATTTAATCTGCAACAGCATTATAAACTTTTATAAAGCTACATTTGGTCATTAACTTTTAAAAGCATAATTTTGCAAACACATAAGGAGAGTTCTCCGCATAAAAGAACCACGACTGGCAGATCAACGTGCTACTACATTTCTCTCTGATATGGATGGAAATGAAATGAAATTGATTGTGGAAGATTTCAATTGTGACCAGATGATTGACAGGGCAGTTTGAACGGTAACAGGATCCACGTGACTAAGCAACAGAGTGGTCCGATAAAGACGTTCTGTAATTATGACGAAGTAGTCATAGCCACGGGAATGTATTTTGAGCAGGGGGGCTGAGGGGGGGTGCATAATAGGCATGGCGCAGAGCAAGAGAAGCAGCGCATAGCCACTGGAGTCACGTGACGAGAGTGATGTGTGATGACTGGACGATGGCAGAGGCAAAAGCGCAAGAGAACCTTTGTTAATAAAAGTTGCATTTCTTCGTTTAAAGGGGCCCTATTATGCCCTTTCACAAAGTCTTAATTTAGTTTTTTGGGGTGTACTAGAATATGCTTTCATGCTTGATTGTTCAAAAACACATTATTTTTCACATATTTTACATTATTACAGCACCTCTCTGAACCTGACATTCATATAGAACATTATACATTTCTATTATTCAAATCAGTTAAATGATTATTAGGCTGCATAAATTAGGTCAGCCGGAACCGGGGACACTTCCTATAACACCTGATGTACTCGTTACATCATAAGAAGAATGGCATCTACGCTAATGTTAGTCTTTCTGTTTATTCCAAGGTTTACTGAAGTCAACCGTATCCAGATCAGATGGTGGACCTGCACCTGGACCCATCCACAACGTATCCCTGAAGTGCCAGCCTCATCAGCCCTTTGAAGGCCTCATCGACACGACAGCCATCGGCACTGATCCTCAACAAACTCATCTCCATACCGGCGTGATGACTCCGACCAGATGGAACTGGATAATATTCTGAATGTTCTGATCCAATCTGACTTCTGACCTGTAATGCTGCCTGAATCATAATCATACAATGTTCGCTCGTTGGCGAGAGGAGAACTGGCCCCCGACTGAGCCTTGTTTCTCCCAAGGTTTTTTTCTCCATTCTGTCACCTGATGGAGTTTTGGTTCCTTACCACTGTTGCCTTGGCTTTTGGCTTGCTTAGTTGGGGACATTTAATATTCAACAATATTATTGATCTGCCTTACTTAAGGTGGACGATGACGCAATTTTCTTCTAGAAAAAAACTTTGTTGTATTATTTTCATGTTGTCACTGTGAAGCTGCTTTGATACAATCTGTATTGTTAAAAGCGCTATATAAATAAAGGTGACCTATCTTGAACGCATCATTAGTTCTGGTTTTGATGAAGCCCCTGATTGGTTAGCTGGCCAAGTGTGTTGTGATTGACACCGCGTGTTCCGGAAATGTCACCCTCAGGGGTAAATATTAAGGATGGTGTTAATTCCAAACCATTTCAAGGCTTAAGAATGTTAAACAAGAGGATCGTGCAGAACGGATTTCCTGCACAGACTTTGCAAGCACGGATTTCACAAGATGTTTCAGAGTGGTATGTTTTTTTTGGTAATTTTCTTATACATTTTAGATACGATGTTGGGTGGATTTTATTTAAATAAGTAACATTATGACTTCACAAAGCCCAGAAAAAAACGTGTAGTAGTCCAAATTAGTCATTCGTTGTAGTTCTTAGAAAGTGCATTCTATTAACTAAAATATCTCTCTTTGCAGTGGAGCACTTTGAGTTTTGTAACCTTGCAGATCTTTTTTATGCTCAAACAGCAACATTACACACTAACAAAAGTTGAAGAAGCATAATAGGACCCCTTTAACAGAAGTGAATTTGTCTTTGTTTTATAGTTATAACTAAGCATTTGTTTTAAAGTAAGGGGACAATCCAAAGAGCTTTTATTTATTTTTAACAACGTGAGTATCATCCGTCATTTTGTTAATAAAAGTATGATGTGTTTAAATTTTCCATTGTACTATTTTATTATTGATGTGTTTTCATTTATAATAATGAACCACCACTATAAGCATTTGTTTTTAAAGTAAGGGGGAAATCCAAAGATATTTTTTTTCATTAAGAATTATATTAATTTAACATTAAACATTCTTTTTGTTCCAAGAAAAGGAAAGATCTAATATTAAAAATCAAAATAAGTGCTACAGGTCTAGATTATCATTGACAAATATCTTTTCTTGTAAAATATGCAGTGTTATCGGTAACATCGGTGTTGTCACAAGGTTATTAATTAAAGAAACACATAAACACAGGTAATATGTATGCCTGTAGTCCAAGCACAAATTCCAAACACAACTGCAGGCTGCATGGCGACAGCACATAAAAATCAACTCGTAGACCTATCAGCCACAAGAAATATATCTCCAATTAAAAAATACATAGGCCTTATTATTCAGCAGCCTGGCTGCTGCTGGTAGGCCGCCTCCTCGGCAAGTCT
The DNA here is from genome assembly GCF_963993115.1 of Abramis brama. Taxonomy (NCBI): domain Eukaryota; kingdom Metazoa; phylum Chordata; class Actinopteri; order Cypriniformes; family Leuciscidae; genus Abramis; species Abramis brama. Next base: position 37,930,807 of record NC_139967.1, on the reverse strand, counting down.
GCTCAATCCTCCGATAATTGATCCGCCAGCACGAGGCTTGTGTTGTTGTTGTGTAAAACGCTCGACCTTCACTCACGAGTGCGCGCTGTGACGTCATGAGACAATTGCCGCTTGTTTTCATTGTATCTTAGGCTACTTTAATGTTTCAAATGAATTTTACTGAATAGACGAATTAATTTAATAATTATTCAAATAATTAATAATAATTATTTGAATAGAAGAATTAATAACATTAATTTTATTTCTTTTTTTGTTAAAACATTTTATATTTATTTCTTTTTAAACATCCCCCCCACACCCCCACTTTTTCGGGGGCTCCACACCAAGGGATGCTGCGTCACCCTCAGCACCCCTACTTCCCACATTACTGGAAGTAGTATGTCCCAAAGCTCTTCTGCTACACACTCAAAAGTATGTACTATTTCTTCACGAAAACAGTACACATTTTTAGGGCATAGTATAGGCAAATCGGGATGCAGCACTTGTTTTTGGCAAGATAATTATGGTCATTTAGTGTTGTCTGGGACACAATAACATTTCCACTAGAAATGCAAGTTAGTAATAGGAATTGTAAAAAGGATCACAGAAGTACCTCCTCATTGAATTTAGAGACCAGCTGAGCTCCAGACAGCAGCCAGGCAGAGCTGCATTCCTGCATTGACAGCTCTGATTGGGAGAGCTGCTCCAGCCCTCTGACCTCCCAGGAGCCATTCTCTACCGCTTTATTACTGGCAGCCACGTCCTCAAAGTGATACCTGTCACAATACAGACCAGATAAATCATTTTTATCTATATCTATTTCCATTATGAAATAATTCAATAATGAATTAGGTGGAGATTTTTCGGATTTTTTGTGGAGAAGTTCTCCTGTGTGTAAAAATATGAAATAATCCCTTTGTAGCATTTATTTTCCTGTTATCACTGTAATGCTGCTTTGAAACAATCTGTATCGTAAAAAGCACTATATAAATAAAGGTGACTTGACTTTACTAATGTTGGTGGGGAAAATATCACATTCACACATGTAAATGGAAGAAATGTAAAACCACCTTTGTGAGAATAATTCAAAAAACAAAGTAGAAAGATGGAAAACCTATGCTCCTCTACGTCAAAATATTTACCATTTTAGTGGTGTCCAGATCTTTAATTAATGAGTCCATTTCATTTCAAATCTTGCTTTTTAAGAAGTGGGGTGTGCCTTATGACATAGGAATGCTCCGTCTTGGATTGTAAATGTGCAATAAAAACTTTTAAAAGTTTATAGACACTTCCATTTTAAATAACTTCAAACGATTCACATTTCTATTTATCATTTCATATTTCTATTTGAATCTTTCTGTTCATCATAAAATCCTGATAAAAAAAACATCCACACATTCCACATTTCAACCATTTTAGCTATTAATAACTTGAGCACAAAAATCAGCATATAATGAGATCTGAAAGATCTTGTGACACTGAAGACTGGAGTAATGGAGCTTTATCTTGCCAAGAAAAAAAAAAAAACATTTTAAAATATATTAAAATAGAAAGCAGTTCGTTGAATAATCCTGTTTTACTGTATTTTTTAATCAAATAAATGCAATCTTGGTGGGCATAAGAATGAAATATCATTAGTTTTCCCAAGGAGCAGAAAAGCCATGCATATAAATTATATTAATGAGTGTAAAAAAAAAAAAAAAACACTTTAGAAATTTGGTACTGAAGCTATAATTAGGTAGATTATCACAACGGCAGCCAATCATCAAACAAAAGCATATTTTATATAAAAAACACATTGTGATATTTAACCCAGGTTTCACAGACAAGTCAAGCCAAGTCAAGCCAAGCCAAGCCAAGTCAAGTCAAGTCAAGTCAAGTCAAGTCAAGTCAAGTATATTTGTATAGCGCTTTTCACAATACAGATTGTATCAAAGCAGCTTCACAGTATTAAATTAAAATAATACAACAAGGTTTGTTTCTAGTGGAATTTATTGATTGATAAAATTTTATTAAATATCCCCAAGTCCCAGACAAAGCTGTATTAACTGAAATCAACTTAAAATGTGTCATGGTTGGCTATTGTTTTGTCTCAAAATGGACACCAGAAATATTTTTTTCTAAGGCACTTTAAAAAAAAAACTATTTAAATGTCCTTATTCAACTACAGCCTAATCCTGGCTTAATCTAAGTCAAGACCTGCCTGTGAAACCAGGCCATTGTGACTGAATGCTAGACGCTCAATGCTAGTTGCTATCCCTGGATAGATAGATACATTAGATTGTTTTATTTAATGCCATATCAGCATCTAAGGCTATTTTCATGGCAAAAATTCAAGTACAAAAATACAAATATCATATAAATATCATAAAACCAAGCACACAAACACAAGTCTTTTTATTATAAAAAACGTTTTAAAGCTACAATATGTAAAAAAAAAATCGCCGCTAGGGGTCGCTAACCTCTTACAATAACAAAGGCGTAGGTTGATGATAAGCGGAATTATGGAACTTGCCGTCATGCCTGAAGGATCTAATAATGCTTATGGATGGGTAAATACATTGATGTTTTTAACATGACTGTGGAATGAAGCAGGTCGCGATTTGCTAATGAGAGACAGATATCAGTGCCACACGCGAGTCCCGTGGATATAAAGGAATGAGGACATTTAATTCTACCGAACTACCCACAAGTGCTGAATTCCTACTAACACAGGTCAGTTTATTTGACGAATTAAACTTGTGAGGTAACACAGCGCTGTTTCACTTGGTCTACACTATCACACTAAACTGCATTTGAGTGTGTTGAAAGTTATAATGTTCTTCTATGTGTTAGTTTATCTGTATGAGACTAGCAGTAAGCTAGATCAACATTAGAATAACATACTGATCATATTCTAACATTTCATCATGTTGAGCTATATAACATTGATTTGTATTATGTACATTTGCTCACCCGTCTAATAATGTGCATGCAGGAGCGGCGTCCCTGTCAAGTCGAAGTTTGTCATGGACGTGGAGCTCTCGGCATCTCGAAAATGCCACGCTGATACTGATCCTCGTTTTAGTTCTCCTTTTGTCGCAAAGTCTGCTTGCCGTGGTCCATAATGTTTGAACTAAACAACAACAGCGTGAGCGTGCCGCTAGACGTAACGCAGTTGTCCACGTCTGTCGCCATGGTTACAATGGCAGTACGAGCGGAAATCAGGGATAAACCGGATATTACGTCATTGACAGGCGACAAATGGGACAGGACGACAGGGACGAGCCATTATTATAAAATTAAAAAACATACATATAAAATTGGAATTTCTCTAAAATTAAAAATCTTTGGGAACTTTTGGGATATTGTAAGTACACAACTACAGGAAATATATCTCACTGTGCAAGGGATATTTGGATATTTTATTACAAAAATCTTACATATTGTAGCTTCAACATATGATAAAAAAATCCAAAACCTTTTCAGGCATAATCTTACTAAATAAGTCCTTAAGTGAAATCACTTCATAAAAGAGCATTCTACCTGTATTAAACCCAGGACAGTCCAATAAAATATGTTTAACAGAGAGGGGAATCTTACAAAACATGCATAGAGTTGGGTCTTCACCTTTAAGCAAAAAAGCATGAGTCAAGCTTGTATGACCTATACGACATCTGGTGAATATCACTTGATCAGATCTAGTTTTAAGAGTGATTAAAAGTCTGTTTGGCTATCCCTGGAAGTGCAGTAGCTGCGATACAGAAAGCTGACTGAAACGCTAAAGTAAATAGTCGTTGCTATGGAAATGATACACCGTACTCAAGTAGCATTGGTGTAAACACACTCTGTCCACAATGGACGCAACGGCACATCAAAAGCACATTGAACCCACCAAGTCACCATCAGTTAGTACGGATACTACGTTCTGTTTCTGACACACTTGATCTACGTGCTTGAGCTACCGACAACAGAAAACAAATTAATTTGGAATGTTTACTTTAATGTGTTCGAAGACGCGTGTAGAGTGTAGAGACAGTGTTGCAGCCATTTTGATTTGATAAAAAAAAAAAAAAAAAGATTTCTGTGGTGGAAAACATTGTGGCACCAAGATAGTCTACTAAGAAAGGGGCCCTTGGGTTTGCTATAACACCAGGGTCCTATGTGTTTTATATCCAAGCCTGTACATGTTACCTGGCTGCTTCAGCATCCTGCACTTGGCTTTGGTACTCCAGCAGTTCAATGATGATACTCTGATCTGTCTGAGAGTGAGCGAACACTTCTTGATTATCAGGGATCTGCCTCAGTTCACTGCAGACAGTAGGAAAGAGAATGATGGGCTTTTACTATACAAATTAGGTAAACTCAAGCTTAAAGTCACAACATGCAAACCCACGAGTGGTTGTAAAAAGATGGCGGCAACCGCAATTTGATAATAATCAGACTTTTTTTATATATATGAATGATCACAAACAACCAGTTTTTTTCACCAAATAATATAGTTAATTTAACACTACTCATCTGTGGGCTGTTTGCTGTTGCAAAGCAACTGACGTATTACAGTTTTTCTCAATTGCTAAAACACAGTTCATGAAATAATTTACCATTTTCTCACAACTTTAAACACAATCTCAGAACTACACACCAATTTGTGCAAACCTCAAACTGTTGCATCAAAATCAAATGTTTAAGTCAAAAACATATTCTCTTTTGTCAGAATCAAACTTTGGCCTCAGATGACATACAAAACCTAACAAATACACAGACTATCTTCCTGCCCAGTGAACACTAGTGAGATTGATTCACATTACTGCAACAAAAACCTCTTCTTGCGAATTATTTTACAGCTCAATGTCTAATACAGAATACAACGTAAATGAAAGAGTGCAGATACAGTAAAATAAAACAAGGAGCTTTAGGAAAAGTTAATTTTCATTACACTACTTTAAAATTATCTTACAGTTGATGAAAAGCACAAGAAAAGAAAAGTTCAAATACCAAAGAAGTAAATATATACTCGGTATTCAACAATACAGTATACTGTCAATTAGAGTACAGTAAATAAATAAGTAAATAAATAAATAAATAAATAAATACTTTCAGCATCCTCTGCACCTTCGGTCAAATTTCATTACAGTACTATAGCAGCTTCTTGGTCTTTCTCTACTTCAAACAAATTGGCTACAAATAAATTTGACAATCACGAGTTTGAGGGTGTAAATGTGCTACATTTTTCTGAATATAGAATAGTGAAAGTTCCCTCATATAAAGTACTGTTACTGTGTACTGTACTTTTACTGTATGAGTAAGTAGTATAAAGACCCTGCAGATGATTCTTTCAGCTCTCTCTCGCCCCAGTGTTAGGATGCAAAAGCACATATTTATACATGATTAAAAATTAAGTAGCAAACTGATGGCACACTAATCAGAATCTCAGGATAATATAAATAGGAGCACAGGTGATTAATAATGTTTAGGCTACTCGTGGATAAATGTACGCTATTTGTGAGTTTACATTGTGATGTTTGAGTTAATTATAGTATGTGGTTTATGAATGAGAACATGGTTAAACCTGTGTAAAATGAGGGCATTTTTGTGTAACGTTAGAGCTTTGCACAAATCATTCAGAATATTAAAATGTGTGTGAAAACAGGTGAAATGTGTTAAACGTTTTGAGAAATGGTTCTTTGTTTTGAGAAATGAATGAATGGTTTGGCAATTGTGCCAACTGAGTCAATCGAGAAAAAAATTAATATCGAATTGACGTTCTGTGACATGTGTACGTTGACTTTGGAAATACACTAGTTAGATTTCTACGTCCTTGGAACATGCTGTTTTATATAATTACCTAATATCCTTGGCATTTAGGGGAATAACAGCTGATAAAGCACCGCCAAACAGAGTCCGAGCCATAGCTGTGCTCGCCACTGCAATGATAAAGCCATTTATGTGCAACATACGACAACATTTCAAAGAAAATTATAACTTACTGTACGATTATCAATGTGCTGTCAATAAAACAACATCTTCAAAACCCTCAACACAACGTCAACATTTGAATTGAACACATCGTAATTACATTACAAAGGTATATAGACATATGACGTCAACTTAATAAACTTAGGCCATATTAATACTTTCACATAAATATATACAACAGACTCACGACCTTAGACAGTAAAAGAAAGCTCACGACTGACCAGCCAATATGACTTCCCGTCTCCATCAGCTGGTACCGGATGTGATGTGAATTGAGATCAAGCTTGCCCTCTAGTGGTGAATGAATTTATTTGGCAATATTATACATTTGTGAAGGAGTTGCAACCGCAACCATCTAGCTCCATTGCCTAATATCTACATGTATATTGATGATGTCAAGAATGCATTATAATTTGTATATTTAGATAAAATGAAACATATTGTGTGTTATGTTTATACACCCTACTGACAAATGTTTGGACACGCTTGACTAAATTTACGACTAAAGATATCACCTTTTTGCTATTAAGGCTTAAGCAATGATTGAAAAAAAATAATTAATTAATTAAAGTTTGATGAAATGTGAAAATAAACAATGTTATTTGAATGAAACAAACAAACAAACAATTTCATTGGAATTAATCAAACTTTCAAATGCTATATTGAAGAGAGAGAGGGCAGTTTACATTAGGGGAGTGTTTTGATTAAATTCAGGCAGTTAGGATTATGTAAATTCCATGAATTAATTATTTACAATGGGTTGCCAACCGTTCCGTATAATACGGAATCGTCCCGTATTTGACACATAAAAGTCTTGTTCCGTATTGAACTGATACGGAACGCACTTTGTTCCGTATTTTTGACAATCAATTCAGTGTAAATCCATGACAGACACATAGCTTCTAATATATGTCAGACTATAAACAAAGACATTTGTAGGCGATGATAAGAAAAAAAACGTTTTTAATAGCTTGGAACATCATCAGAGAATGCCCTTTTAATTGGTCGTTTCAGTCATTGTGAGTCACGTATCGTAGCAACGATGACGACAAGTGACAACAGCGGGAAATGTAAAAATGACTACCGAGCAGCCGGCGAAAAAGAAAAGAGCACAAAAATATAGAATTGAATGGGAAAATGACTACCATAGTAGTAATTGTACCATATGCCGTCGCGTTTTTTCTATTTGTCACGGCGGAGTGTGTGATATTGGGCACAGGAGGGAGCGATGTCAAGCTTCCTTGCCGTCAGACGTCTCCAGAGGCTGATATGGTAGGCTATGTAATGTATGGCTGTGCTATTTGAGTGCAATATTTTATATTTTGTTTATTAGGTGTTTTTTTTTTTTATGTATTATTGTTTTGCACTGCAAAGAAAAGTTAACTATAATGGAAGTATAATTATATAAAGATATTTGCACTACACTTCCTTAAAATGTTGTCTAATTAAATTAAAAAATATGATTTCTTTGCACTGGAAAGAACATTCTAGAAGTCTAATTCTATTGACTAAGTTCGCACAAGGCTACAGAAAACTGTTGTGTTTATTTTTCTTCAAATGCAGTCTAAGCCGATGAGTTTTGAATGTTATATGTTGTATTTGTTTAAAATAAAAATAAAACGTATTATAAACTAAACAAATCCATGGTTCATTGTTGACAAAATGACCATGATAGCCTTTATATTTCACATCTATGTGGTTCAGTCTTGTATATTGATTAGGCCTACTTTGCTATTCTATTCTATTTAGGCCTAATAAGTTGTATAATAATATGCTATAATGTATGAAATATACCCCCCCACACCCCCCCCACCCCCCTCCGCTCACTGTTCCTTATTTACATTTCAGAAAGTTGGCAACCCTACATGTGATTGAAGTCTGTTGGGTTTTTAGGCTAGTTGTCTTGTCTCTTTAAAATGTAAAAACGCAATGCCCCTACATCTAAAGACTGCTAAGTGCATGACATTACTGCTTGCTAGCGCTGCTCTGATGAAGCTAACTTTAGTGAAAAAATGAAGACAATACTCTGAGTCAGGAAAAGAAAGCTTTTTAGGCTACTGACTTTTTTGAGGGGTAATTTTTTTCTCTCTCCTCTAACTTTCTACCATATTTATCCACCCCAATGTCGGGCTTTTGTATTCCTTACCGACATAAATTGGAAACATGCACTCAATTTTCATTATCAGGGTAGCCTACTAAAGGCACACTGGGGTAAAAGGCTTTATAAGACTTTATTCTCTTTTAAACCACTAGATGGCACAAAAATTCAGCTCAGCACTTTCAGAGTTGAACTCTGACCCAACGCATGACTTAAGCTGTGTCCCAATGTGAAGGCTGCATCCTTCGAAGGACTGAAGACATCAAGGATGCAGCCTATGCTGTATGCACCATGTAGCCTCCGTAGGATTTCCTAATTGCACAGCCAGGTGTTCCCGATTGCTCCAGGCGCCAAGCAACGGTGCGAGAGTATGCTGCCTTCCTGACAATTCATTTGATATGCTATGGAGCCAGAATTAGCTATTGTCATTCATTTTTATGTTTTATATTTGGAGGACATGGTATTAAGGATGTTTCAGGTCATACTTTCGGCTTAGCCGAAGATTCAAATGTTCATTTATATCTTACCTTGATGCGATTTTGTAGGCTAGTGTATTTTTTTTATTATGCACATAAATGGACCATGGTAAATATATTTACACAGGGTTTTAACCCCATTTGAATATAAAACTCATTTGAATATAAAAAGCCCAGTGCGAATGTTTCTCCCGCTCGTCATCGGCAGCTGTCAGTCACTGTTGCTAGGCGACAAGAACAATTGTCCGTAGGCTAGACCGGTCCGAGCGCTTCAGATGCGCCCTTTGAAATGGGACGGAGCTGTAGTTAGCAACAATTTGTTAATATTGTGTCAATAGGCCGACATTTTGTTACTTTAATTTTCAAAATAACCAGTGGTGGTATGTAAGGAACTACACTTCGTTAATACTCGAAGTAATTTTCCCACACGGGACAGCAACACTACAAAATTGTTATTTTACAATATGATGCACTGTTTTACATTAAACTACACAAAAGTATATAGTTTAAATGTATCAACCTTGAAAATATTCAGAAGTAAAATGCAACATGCAGTAACAGAAATGCAAAACATCATACAAACCCTGACAAGTTTTTTTTTTCTGCAGAATTCCTTTACTTTTACTCTTGATACCTTAAGTACATTACAGTATGCAAGATAATGAAAAAAAATATATATATAAAAAATTGGTTAACTAAGGTTTAAAATATATGACTAGTAGTTTTTCGCCAATGCGGTATTAGTGATTATTAAAAGTACTTTAGTGTAATAAAGTATCTCAATATTTATTCTATGAGTCAGCCCTGCAAACCTGTTGGTAGACAACTTAGTGGATAGTGAAAATATGCAGTCAAACACTCTGGAGACCATCCCAGATGATGTCCCACCAGCAGGAGGCCTTACCAGGGTCTCTATTGTGGAGCCCATTCCGGTCCAGCAGCACACCAGGGTCTCCCACTCAGCTGAATAAAAGTCTACATCATTTTTCTTATTTTATGCACTGTAAATTTAAATGTTTATGTTGATTTTGATATGTTTAACATATGTTGTAAATAGTTGGGGGAAAAAAAAAGGTATAGAAGAATTTGTTTCATGTAGAAATTATGACTGTCATTACAAAAATAAACAATGTCCAGAGCAATGAATTATCTTTTATTTACACATTTAAAGTTGCATAAAAATAAATAAATGTACAGATTTTTTTTCCTTTTAAAAAATATAGGTGAAAAAAAGTTAAACAAGAATATATATATATATATTTCTCAATAATTCTTTCAAGAAGAGAAAACAGCCTGTCCATCCTCTCCCTACTCTCCTCGCCTCTGCAGTCCCATGTCTTCTCTAATCAAGTCCAAAAACTCGTCCTCTCTGTCTCGCCTTCTTCGTGGTGCTGGTGCTGCCCCTGGCTCCTCCTCTTCTTGGTCACACACTGCTGAACTCGGCCCTGGTCTGTCCTCAGGGATTGAGGCCATGAGGACAGCGGGGTTGGTGCAATGCCTCTGTCCCAACACCTCATCCATGAGGACAAACCAGGGCCAAGTTTCAGCAGTGGGTTTCCCACTCACACCCTCTCCTGTCCCAGGACACGTGCAATCTAAGGCAGAGCAAATTAACCATGGCTTGTTAACAGCAACAGCACAATACAACAGCACAATACATTTCAGCAAAGATGTGTGTATTAATTTTCTTATATATATAAAGATAAGAGTTAAGATTAAGTTTATAATAAACTTTAACTGGTTTCGCTAGCTATTTGAGTAAATGAAAACATAATACTTACATTTAAATGTGAATTTGCTGTCCACCACCGATCTCTAGTCTCGGCCGCTGGCCTGTCGTCAACGGCGTGCAATGACTTATGGGGTAGGATATAGGCCGCTAGTGTCCATTTATGTATCCTTCCTTTCACGGGGAAACGAAGGCCCTGTCCCAAATGGCGCACTTCATGCGGACTTTCGGTCTCGTGGACTTGAATTGCGTGTGCTCGCTGAATCTACGAGTTCGTAGGCCGTCCCATTCAGCTTTTTACCGCTCTGAAGTGTGCTCAGCAGCGCCCCCTTTGTACCCTTGAAGCGGTCTTCCACGAAGCCCGCATAGAAGCAGGCTCCACGCACTTTAACTACCCAGGAATCCTTGCGAAAGGCCAATCAGACAACAGATGGGAGGAGATTTCACTCACGGATAATTGTTGACATGGCTGAGAAGAAAATATTACGGTTTTTATGACCTAAATGTACATTTTACCAGTTGTTACCTACAGTTTATACAAACATTATGGTCATCGACCACCAGTGGTTGATGTCTCAAACATAATAATAGCGCGTTTAATTATACGATCGCATTATGATTCATTAAATAAATAGAACCGAATGTCAGGGCTTTACTGAGTCATATGTAAACATAGTATGAATATTGAAACCTGTAAATTGAAAAAAAATGTTTAAATTATGTTTTAAAATTGTAATCTTAGTTCAAATGGAACATTATGTAGCCTATTATTATGTACAACTGTAGGCTATACATCATTTAAATAAACATGATATATCTATTGTTTAATGCCCAGGTGATATGCACAATATCAAAATATAGAACTGTAAAATTAGGATGTGTAGATGACATGCAGATAAGACGTCGGAGCGCAAAAATGTGATTTCTCCTGGCCAACAACCAGGCCGTTATTTCCGGCGTGCCGATCGAGTCTGTCCCAAAAATACCTCTCAATGCGCCCTCGTAAACTCGCGCCAAGGGCCCTATAGGTCTGCACTACATGACGTCACCAAAGTGTGGACTCGAAGGGGGCATTTGGCGTCGCTTTTGAATCAGGGTAGCCTTCGTCGCGGCGCGATGACGCAACCGTCCTTCGAATACGGCCTTCGGAGGATGCAGAATTGAATTGGGACAGCCTTCATCGCGCCGCGGTGACGCAATCGGCCTTCAAATACGGCCTTCGGAGGATGCAGCCTTCACATTAGGCTTGTTTGAGATGAGCAAAATCTGCGCAGAATCGATCACCTGTGATCAGCGCGAGATGCATGCCGGTTAGAAATGTGTCCGAGTGCGGTCCGCCTTGCTCTGATGTCATGCTGACGTATGTCAAAAATCTCTCGCGAGCGCAAGGCGCACCTGTCGGATTCTGCAGTCGAGCGCATTTGCTCTCCACCGACTGCGCTGATCAAAAGCATGATGGGAAACGACTTACTGACGACACAGCTTAATGTTTATTGGTTTAAACAACCGTGATGTATTTTATGTGTGAATATTCCCAAACTATCTAACAGTGCGATCTCTATGGGTTATGCAATGTCATTTTTATAAAAATAAAAAAAATAAAAAAACACATGTCTGTATTAAAGAAAAAGACTGATAAACATGTATTTGGAATGGAATTAAATAAGTAGGCTACTTTGGGTGTCTTGTTCATTATATTTATTTTCATATAAAAGCAACAGAACTTAAATTCCATCCAGTTTATTAGCAACACTGTGCACGAGCGTGAATCCGGTGAATCCCGCGATATCCATCTTTGATCTTGCAGGTGTCAGATCCACTGCGAGAAGAGAGATCTGTCCGGCTTGCCTGCGCTTTTTTCACTTCTCCTCTCACTGCAGCCGCCTACTCTCGCGTACATTTCAGGCGAGGCAAGGCGCATCTCAAACAAGCCTAATGGGACACAGCTTTAGCTTTGACGAACGCGGAAGCGCAGAGGAAAGTGCAAAACAAAACACTGGTTAGAATTCTAAAATTAGAATTTTTAAAGAGAAATGTTGGAGGAGCTTGAGTTTGTTGCCCAGCCCTATTCATCTGAACCGCGAGAAGCTTCTCACCAAAGCTTACACTACTCCTACATCCTACATCATGCGTCGGGTCAGAGGTCACTCTTCTGCAGGAACTCATTTTGTGTTCGGCTGTTACCGGAAGCCAGTGATTATAGTTTATAAAATAATAAATATATATTTCTTATGAAAATGCATCACTTCTCTTCAGAAGGCCTTTATTAACCCCCTGGAGCCGTATGGATTACTTTCATGATGGATGGATATGCTTTTTTGGGCTTAAAAAAATGGTATCATTCACTCCCATTATAAAGCTTGGAAGAGCCAGGATATTTTTTTATATATCTCCGATTGTGTTTGGTTGAAAGAAGAAAGTTATATACACCTAGGATGGCTTGAGGGTGAGTAAATTATGGGCTAATTAAAATTTTTGAGTGAACTAACGCAACGCAAAGGTGATTCTGCGCTAATTTGATATAATATTTTATGTTTATAATGTTGTAGATTTATGTAGCAAATGAGAATCAATAAAATTATTGACTATTTTAGATTAAAGCAACAGTTTTTCAATTACAGAAGAATATGTAAAAGCATGGTATTTGGGGTAAACAGCTCCCCTGCTGTTGGTGCGAAAAGCAGAATAATTAACATGATAATAAACCGCTGGCTTACTTTTCCAGTTGTTGACATGACATGATTAGATTCAGATGGTAAATATCACAATATTTATAATGAAACCATCATATTTAAAAATATTTACCCCCATGTGTGGGGTAAAAAGCTCCCATTGCCACCTCATACAGTTATTTTTAAATAAATCACTTTTATAATTTATTTTCACACAAAATCTGTTGCTCCATCAATGTTAAGTAAACAATTTTTTTTTCTGCAATCATATGCTATAGGAGTAGGGAAAAGCATATTTTTCTTAAGGTGTGCCTTTAGCCCATACCCTTCTATTTATAACATTTTATAATGTTTGTCATCAAAACTGACATTAAAACTAATTATGTTGTGACCAAAAATGTCGAAAAAAAGTCAAAATGATTGTGCTGAAATTCTTTTAAGTAGGTGAAACTCATTAGCAACATCACCAGCAGGTGGCGCAAAGTTACAGTTAGCACCACTGCTTAGCACAATATGACATGAACAGGTCATTTAAGTTCCATTTGAAGTTACTGACTGCTCCTTTGTTACTGCTTTCTGAGACATTAAATAATTAGTCCTGTACCACTGCTGAATCTGACAATAAGACCCTCCAGTGTGTTTGGAAACCATATGATTATTTTATACAAATTTTTGAGACATTTCAATGTATTTTGAAGTAATATGCTTTTTGTTGGTCTTCAAGTGCCTTATATCAAGGCAAGGCAAGGCAAGTTTATTTATATAGCACATTTCATACACAATGGCAATTCAAAGTGCTTTACATAGAAGAAATTAAAATAATAAAAAGAAATGAATAATTAAAACAGTTTAGAAAAATAAAAAATAAAACACAGTACAGTACAAACAGTCGGACGAACATTGGCACAGTGCTCATTTATTAAATGCATAGCTAAACAGATGTGTTTTGAGTCTGGATTTGAAAGTGACTATTGTAGGAGCATATCTGATCTCCTTTGGAAGCTGGTTCCAGCTGTGGCTGGCATAATAGCTAAAAGCGGACTCGCCATGCTTTGAGTGAACCCTTGGTATTTCTAGCTGATATGATCCTAGTGATCTGAGTGATCTGTTGGGTTTATATTCAGTGAGCATATCTGCAATGTATTGAGGTCCTAGGCCATTGAATGATTTATATACCAGTAATAATACTTTAAAATCAATCCTAAATTTAACTGGGAGCCAGTGTAAAGACCTGAGGACTGGTGTGATATGTTCATATTTTCTGGTTCTGCTCAGAATCCTGGCGGCAGCATTCTGTATGAGCTGCAACTGTCTTATGGTCTTTTTGGGAAGGCCAGTGAGGAGTCCATTACAATAATCCACCCTGCTGGTGATGAAAGCATGAACAAGTTTCTCTAAGTCTTGTCTGGAAACAAAGCATCTAATTCTTGCAATATTTTTCAGATGATAGTATGCTGACTTAGTTATTGCTTTGACATGACTACTGAAACTAAGGTCTGACTCTAGTGTCACACCAAGATTCCTGACTTGATTTTTAGTAGTTTGACCCCTAGAGTGAAGGTATGCATTCACCTTGAGAACTTCATCTTTGTTTCCAAACGCAATGACTTCAGTTTTGTCTTTGTTTAACTGAAGAAAGTTTTGACACATCCAACTGTTGACTTCATCGCTGCATTGGCACAGGGAGTCAATGGGGCTGTAATCGTTAGGCGATAGGGCTAAGTAAATCTGTGTGTCGTCTGCATAGCTGTGGTAGGCAATTTGGTTCTTTCTCATTATTTGGCTCATTGGGAGCATATACAGGTTGAACAGGAGTGGCGCAAGAATTGAGCCTTGAGGGACTCCGCATGTCATGGATGTCCACTCAGACTTATGATCTCCTATACTCACATAATAACCTCTCCCATCTAAGTATGACCTGAACCATTTTAGGACTATCCCAGAAAGCCCCACCCAGTTTTCCAGCCTGTCAAGAAGTATGTTGTGATCGACAGTGTCAAATGCAGCACTGAGGTCGAGTAGTACCAGCACTGATAATTTGCCTGAATCAGTAAGCGAATCTCGTTTATTATCTTTATGAGCGCTGTCTCTGTGCTGTGGTGCGGTCGGAAACCAGATTGAAAATTGTCAAAGTATCCATTCGAGCATAAGAATTTCTTCAGCTGATTGAAGACAACTTTTTCAATGATCTTGCCTATGAAAGGAAGATTTGAGATCGGCCTATAGTTGCTTAATATGGTCTTATCCAGATTGTTCTTTTTCAGGAGGGGCTTGACAACTGCAGTTTTCAGGGAGTTTGGAAAACTCCCAGAGAGAAGTGAAGCATTTACCACTTCTAGAAGATCTGCTTCTAAACTGTTTAACACACTTTTGAAAAATGATGTGGGAAGTGTGTCAAGAGCGCAGGTTGATGTTTTAAGGTGCTGTACGGTTTCTTCCAAAATTTTGCCATCAATTTCTTTGAAGTCAGACATAGTAACTACTTTCTCAGGTGGTTTGATCTGTCTAACCCCAGGGCAACTCAAGGATGTGCTGATCACCTCTCTGATATTATTGATTTTCTCAGAGAAGAAAGAAGCAAACTCACTGCACTTGTTGTCTGAGAGCATTTCACTGGGAATCTGGCTTGGGGGGTTTGTCAGTCTCTCTACAGTAGCAAAAAGAGTGCGTGTGTTGTTTAAATTACTGTTTATAATATTTGAGAAGAAAGTCTGTCTAGCTTTGCCTAGTTCCATATTGAAAGCATGGATGCTGTCTTTGTAGATGTTATAATGGACTACAAGTTTTGTCTTCCGCCACATGCGCTCTGCTTTTCTGCATTGTCTTTTCATATTTTGCACTGCTGTTGAGTTTCTCCAAGGTGCTTTTTGTCTGCCACTTTTCTTCCTGACTTTAACAGGAGCAAAATCATCAAATACACTTTTAACTTTTGAGTTAAAAGAATCAAGGAGAAAATCAACAGAGTCTGCAGATATGCTTGGTGTTAAGGATATAGCCTTCATAAATAGTACACTAGTGTTCTCATTTAAGCATCTCTTCTTGAAAGACACAGATCTAGCTTCAGTGGCAGGAGAGATCAATATATCAAAGAAAATACAGAAATGATCAGACAGTGCTACATCCTTAATAACAATCAGTGAAATGTTTAGACCCTTACTGATAAGTAAATCTAGAGTGTGTCCACGATTGTGTGTGGGTCCATGTATATGCTGAGTCAGATCAAAAGTTTTTAAAACACTTTTGATTTCTTTTGCCATATTGTTCTCTGCACTATCTATGTGGATGTTAAAATCTCCAGCAATGGCAAAACAGTCAAACTCTGAGGTAATTGTTGATAACAGTTCTGTAAAGTCCTCAGCAAAGGCTGGAGAGTATTTTGGAGGCCTGTAAATAATGATAAGTAAAATGCGTGGAGCACCTTTTAACACAATACCCAGATATTCGAAAGACAAGTAATTCCCAAATGATATTTGCTTACATTGATAGATATCTTTAAAAAGAGCAGCTAGACCCCCACCTCTCTTAACAGCTCTGCAGACACTCATAAAAGTAAAGTTAGGAGGGGCTGCTTCATTGAGGACTGTTGCACTGCAGCTGTCTTCTAGCCAGGTTTCATTCAGAAGCATAAAATCCAGATTGTTTGTGGTTATTAAGTCGTTGACTAGAAGTGATTTATTTTTGAGTGAGCAGATGTTAAAGAGTGCTAACTTAACAGACTTACTTTTCCCCACAGCAATATTAGTTTGACGTGTAATAGGCACCAGATTAGTTAGGTTTGCTGTACGGCTATTGAAGGCCTTAAAGGCCGTACACACCGGGACGAATATCGGCGCGCGTTATTCGTCAGCGTTTTTTGTGTTCACACCCAAGCGATTTTCGCTGACGATGAGCCGAGTGAACATGCAAATTCATTCCCTGACATTAGATGGCGCTTAATGTAAAACAGAAATACAATACCACTCCATAACAGTATATACTCTGCAATACCACTCCATAACAGTTCTCTTTTATCAAGATTTTTGTAGTCGCTGTCGCGTTTGTCATATAGTTCTTTATGTTCCAACACCAACGAGACCAGCAGCTCTACATTCATCTTGCCTTGCATCTTCCTCGTCTTATTTCTTCCAGGCAGTGTAGACGATACTTGGCGTATATCTTCTTCGCCGTTACATATGTGTGCTCGGCAAGACCGTTTTGTGTTTGAGCGCCCCCAAGTTGTGTTTTACTGTAACTTCAGAAGCTCCAGACACGTGAGCAAAAGCGCCAATCTCATTGGTCGGATAGTTTTTGACGCGGTGCGTCAAACCAAAAAAACGAACCCGAGGCGTTTTAAAAAAAATTACGCTTTTACGCGTGGCGTTTTTCGCGTCGGTGTGCACACTCACATTGGCGCCCTTTGTTTAGTCACGAGGCGTTAAACGTCGGCGAATATCGTGCGCGAAATTCGTCCCGGTGTGAACAGGCCTTTAGACTTTTCTTGTAATAGAACAGCAATAGAGAAAGATACAGGCACACTGGGTTCCTGCTTGTTCTGTAAACATTTGAGAAAGTCACTGTAATCAAAACGGGGACCCGACACATATCACTGAGAGCTGGTATCAGTTGTTTTTGGTTCACCTCGAGCAGATGGAGGAGGGTGTGGGCCCTGGCGTTGTGGCAGAGGCCGAAGAGCTCTCACAGGAGGGGGGGGGGGGGTCCGCAGGCTTTGGTGGTTGCGGTGCCTGTCTTTTTTTGGTTGTTATCTGGGGGCTTGCAGCAAAAGAGTGGGATAGTCTGGTTCCAGCATACACCAGTTCTTCCATTTTCTGTGAGAAGCACAGAAGTGGCGATGCTGGAGAGAGGAAAAAGTGTCTGGTGAAAGGGGCTGTTGCTCTGGTGTTATCGGAGGCTGTAATATGCTGTCCTGGCTTCCCTGGCTGTTTTCCAGGAAGTCGTCCTTGGGTGCTGAATCTTCAAGCAGTTCTGATATGTCTGTCTGTGGTGAGCTCTGTGGGCAGGGCTCAGCTGAGATTGTGTCCGTGAGCAGAGGTTATTGTGGCGGAGTGGTGTTATCATGTCCATTTTGCTGCTGAAGTGAAGTCCCGTGATCATTCATACTTTGTCCAGGTGTGTGTGTGCCGTTCAGATTGAGTGGATTGGCACACACTGCAGAAGGATGATTGAGGGAGAAGTAGATATTGTCCTTTAACACTCTTGAACCAAGTTTGTTTGGGTGATGGCCATCCCGATGAAACAGTTGTCTCTGACTCCAGAAAAGATTGAAATTGTCAATGAAGTTCACTCCTTTTATATATTGCAGTTTTTTTGCAGCCACGTATTAAGCCCAAGTAACCGTGAAAACATGTTTGTTCCTCTTGCTGGGAGAGGTCAACTGATGAATGTTTGAACTTTCAGTCTTTTAAGTGTTTCAAAAAGTTCATGGAAATCCTTCTTAAGGAGTTCTGACTGCTCTTTATGAATATCATTCTTCCCCACATGAATGATGAGTCGATTTGCAGTCTTATGTTTCATCAGAATGTTCTGAAGTTCCCTGTTTACATCAGAAGTTGTTGCTTGTGGAAGGCAGCACGTAGTTGTATCCCTGCTGCTAATGTTTCTGATTATGGAGTCCCCCACTATCAGAGTCCTGGGCTCGGCTGCGCTCTGAGCTGAGTGCCGCTGTCTGCTCGACCTTGAGCGCCAGTTAGCATCAGTGTTAGCTACTGGCCCATTCAGTCTGTGTTCGATCACATTCATCACGTTTGAGGATTCCTCATTTACATTCCTTAGTACTTCAAATCTGTTCTCAAGATGTATAGGCGGTGGTAGGAGACCAGTGTTTGCAATCCTTGTCAGAGCTGTATCTGGGGTAGAGGATGCTACTGTGGCAATATGTAATGCTCGTGACAATCTGATGTCTCGAGTGCCTTTGGGTCTCGCTCCCTGTTTGTGCCATCGATTAGTAAGTCGATCGGCTTGTTTCTCTACCTGTCGAGGAGCACTAGTTTCATGGGACTCACCGGTATGCTGAGGGTGTCCATGACGAAGCTCTGTTGTGTGCTCCGTCTGGTTTGGTGGTCCCGTAAGTAACTTTGTTTCAAGAACTGCAATCCTTTGTAAAAGTCTGTGGCAGTTGGTGCAGCAAGTAGATTCTTGAACCAGAAGAGGCATTTTCTCTTATCCTTGAGGCAGTTTTGTTTTCCTTTCCCGGAATGTAAGCTGGTCGGGTAAAATAATTCTCAGTTTTTGTAGTAATCCAAACTTTGTAGTATGAGCACTGTGCTGATTTGCTGAAGTTAAAATGAGGTGATAAAAGGAAATAAAATAAAGGAAATAAAATATAAAAAAATAAGAGATAAAATGTAAAAGCGATAGAGCAAAGCGCGGAGCAGTAAGCAGGAGCGTCCGAACAGTAGCTGAGCAGGAAGTCAAGTCAAGTCACTTTTATTTCTATAGCACTTTATATTATACAGATCATATCAAAGCAGTTTCACAGTGATAAACAGGAAAATACTGAAGCAGAATCAATAGTGTCATAATTTAGCTGAAATTTAGCTTTTGTAATCAATATCATTCAACCTGCATTGTAAATCAGGTTTATTGGCAAAATGTACAGACTTTCAGCTGTTTGCAATGAACAAATCAAACAAAAGTAATTGAAATATCTTAAGACAACAAATGTTTCAAGTGGTTTCCCCAAATTCAACTGAAAATGCAACTTTTAATGACTTCTGCAGTCTCAAAATTATTCACCCCCTGAAGAGAATACCTCATAACAGCACAAATCTGCAAAACAGGTGTTGTCTCAAGCACACCTGATGCAACTAATCAAGGGCTTCATTAGATGCACCAGGTGTGCTTGAGCTAGAACACACGAGTATCTGAACTGGCTAGGTTTGTTGAGTGCCACGTTTGACTGCATGTTGGAAATGTGGCTAAGTCAAAAGAATGGTCCAAAAAGTTAAGAGAAGATATCATCACCCTTCACAAATAAGGCTTTTGATTTTGATAACCTGATTTGCAATGGGGGTTGAATAATTTCGATTACAACCAGTGTTTCCCCTACCATTATATAAGGGGGGCGCCCCGCCCTCCTAACGGCTCCCCCCGCCCCCCTTGAAGTCAAGTAAATTTGATTTGATTTTCTTTATAGCGCCAGATTACAATTTGTTATTTTATTTAAAAAAACTAAATAGCCCTTAAGTAATATGTTATTTATCTTATTTCCACAATGGCATGTCTTTTCTGTCTGTGTTTGCGCGTTTACAGTTATCCCAATGAGTGCGCAAACGCGCACACTCACACACAAACAAACACTTGCGTCAAATACAGATGAGCACTAGCGGACAGAGAGCGCGCGGCGGGAAATATGTCGCTGAACTGATGATGGCAACACTCGCTCTACTGCGAGTAGCAGCCGGAGTAGCTCTCCTGCTCCAAGTCCCGTTTCACACATATTTCGTTTGCAGTGCGTGTGCGGTGAGTATTTTTTCCCGTACCCATGTTTACAGAGCTTTCACACTGCACGCGGATGCAGTCCGTCGATGATCGATCCGTTCCAGTTGCGGTGCGTGTACAGCAGTGCAGAGATCGTTTCCGCACCGAGTCTACTTTTGCCGTTTATATACTGTCTATGATTTCTGCTGTGCTGCAAACGCTGAATTAAAGTGACAGCATGTTTCGTGGTCAAAATGAACACAGATTGACCTGAAAATGTAGTCATTTCACCATAAGTGCGATTAATTAAATAAAATGTAGTAATCTCACCATAAATTGATTTAATTAAATACTACTTTTTTCACTTTAATACCGGGGTAAAGCAAGGAAAACTACAATTTACCTCAACAAGGCGACATAATGACATTCGTGGAGGTGGAAAAACAAGTTCTTTGTGACATGCAAGATTTATTGTATTAAAATTTAAATGCAAAAGATTTTAATATAAATACATGGTTAAATATTTTACCACTTGCTTGAGCAACTTAATATATAATTATATAGAAGTAATGCATTGAATAATACATTGTTTAAATTGTGTTTAAACGTGAACGCGCGTTCACAGCAGTGCTGCGTCTGACAGGATTATTCTCTCCAATAAATGCATCATAGAAATAAAAACTTCTCACAAAAAAAGCCAAATTTAAAATTTGTTTGTCATATAAATGTATTAACTAACATTAACGAACAATGAATGAGCAATATATGTGTTAGTATTTATAAATCTTTTTTTAGTTGTTAGTTAAAAAATAAAACTATTTAAGCTCTGGTCCATTAATATTAACAACCATTAATATAAAATTAACAAATACTTCTATAAATTTAACAAAGGTTATTTGCAAAAGTCAATTTTAAAAAGATTTAAATGTTTTTTTGTTTTTTTTAAAGAGATATCTTATGTTAACATTTTTTTTTAAACATTTGTGTTTTATGTTAACTTTTACAAAGCATAACCCTCCCAGACAACCAATAATGTGACACATAGATAGATGGATAGATAGATAGATAGATAGTGTCTGTGTCAATTTTCCCCAACCTGCAAACCTAGGGGAAACACTGACAACTATATGTAGTCACCTGCTTCTTTTGCCATGGTTGCCCTTTTGGGTATGCTGCCTCTAAGTCTCGGTACATGTATTCGTATTGAACCGAATCGGTATGGGCGTCACGGTTCGGTGCCTGAATTTACACGGAGAATACACGGTATAAAAATAAATAAAACTCGCATGCAAATTAATTAATGTAATGCGGAAATACTGTTAGATACGCGGGTTCTTTAGGGACACCTAATCTTAAGCTAGGTTTGTTTATACTTTCGCCTGCAGCGCGAGCCTCCACAGACCGCGTGCGCCTCCCCAAATGGACGAGGCATTTGTACTTCGCGTTCGCCGGTGTACTATTCTTTGAAATGACAGGGTGCGACTCGGTATAACTGTCCATCAGGAATCAGCGGTGAGAAGTAATGTACACTCGTGAATGTTTATTTTAGTAGCCTACAACAACACTTTAGTACACCAAAACCACACTACAAAATAATCGAGTAAGGAAACCAGATTATTCCTTGTGACATTAGAAAAAAAAAATGGATATGAGAACGTAACCTACAACTAAATTAACGTTATCTTACATAATTTCTAAACATTTGTATTTAGTTTTGTGAACCTTTTTATAAAACATGGCCATTTATTTTTATTTAAAGGGCTTATGTCTGCTATTGTAGGCTCATTTTGTTAATGTACGTTAAGCAACTAATTTAGATGCAAGAACTGGGTGCCGGTGCTGTGAGATGTACATGCTCGGCCAGATTCGGCTCTAAAGTCGTGCGTCTTCGGAGCCGTGCGCGCTAAAAAACTGTGCACTGCACACCGCCACGCGAAATGTGGCCTTGCGCACCCAACGCGCAAGACCGCCCACACCGCAATGATGACATTTTTGCCTCGCGCTCATGCGTCCGCACATAAATAAGAGATGCTTTATTTTCAGTTTTATAGCTGATTGTCTTATTTTGTTTACATCTTACTTTACACACTTCAGGGCAGGCTGTTGCAGCTAGCTCAGGGGAGAGACTGTATGACACTATGGTACAGCCTGAGACATGCACAATAAAAAAAAAATTGCCTTCTGCATTTTTGTTTTGCTTTTCCCTCCATTGTACCGAACTCGGAACATTGGCTCCCTATTAAACATCGTATAAATGTAAAAATATTGCTAATTACTTACAAAGCACTAAATGGTTTAGCTCCGCAGTACTTGAGTGAGCTCTTAACGCATTATAGTCCTTCACGTCAATTGCAATCTCAAATTTCCGGCCAGTTGATAATACCTAGAATATCAAAATCGACTGCTGGCGGTATATCCTTTTTCTATTTAGCACCAAAACTTTGGAACAGTCTTCCTAACATTGTCCGAGAAGCAGACACACACTGTCAGTTCAAAGCTAGACTAAAGACACTCTCTTTGACCTAGCATACACATAACACATTATAGACTTTTATAATTAAATGTTAGGCTGCATAGATCAGGTCAGCCGGAACCAGGAACACTTCCCATAAATCCTGATGTACTCGTTACATCATAAGAAGAATGGCGTCTACGCTAATATTAGTCTCTCTGTTTATCCCGAGGTTTACAGCAGTCCGCCGAATCCAGGTCGTATCCAGATCTGATGAAGGACCTGCGCCTGGACGCGATGACAACGCAGTCCTGAAGTGTCAGCTAGTCTCTCCCCTGTGAAGGTCTCCCTCCCATCCCTTTACCTCTCTACAGATAAAGCATTGTCGGGATAATTCCGGTTTGCGTGGCTACGCGGAAGCGATACAAATTCTATAAATTTTAAGGCCAGACAAGTAGTTTGTTGAGGGTTGGTTTGTAGGGAAAGAGAGAGGTTATAGGGCAACATATGTCACTTTGAGTGATTTATGGCCCTTAAGCCCCGCCCCCTTTTTGACGTGGGAATATTCCCACGCTTGCCCCGCCCCCTTTTTGACTGTGGGAATATTCCCACGCTTGCCCCGCCCCCTTCTACCTCCCACCCACCTCCGGACAGACCACGTGACCGTGAGAATTTTCCCGCGGTACCCTTCCCCACAAACACCCCCACCCACCCCACTTCTGGACATGTCATGTGACCGTGGGAAATTTTTTTTACGATCCACATTAAAACGTTAAAACAACATGTATTAAAATTATATCATGCCAATAGTTCTATTTTCTAATACATTTGAAGAAAAGTTGTACTTTCACAATTACAGTGTTTAAAGGTGTATAAAACATATAACGTTAAAATACATTTGTAAAATGTTAAAACATTAATGAAAAAGTTAAAATTGCATTTTTTCTCTAAAAGAGTTATTAAAAATGAGTTAGTGTTATTTTAAGATGTTAAAAAATCAATAATTTACAGAAAAGTAAATGTATCCATCCACACAGTATTTGTAAAACTGCTACATAAAACACAAACTAGTTTAAAAACATTGTTAAAAAGTCTTACGCTTTTACAATTTCAGTTGTTGAAAGAGAACCAAAACTCTTATTATCTCCAAAGATTTATCCGGTTACAATAATGTTTAAACATCATATTGTTTAACAAATAACATTTTGACGATGTATATTAAAACTTTTTAAGAAATGTACAATAAAGACATAATCAGAGATGAGATCACTGTTTTTTATTTATCAAAGAAGACAGATGTAATTTCATTATTAGTGTCAATAGTGTCCATCACTTTTAAAACATTAATGAAATAAGTTAAAATTGCATTTTTTCTCTAAAAGAGTTATTAAAAAATGAGTTAGTGTTATTTTAAGACATTAAACAAATATTAAAACACATCAAACGCATAAACA
Source organism: Abramis brama (assembly GCF_963993115.1). Lineage (NCBI taxonomy): Eukaryota > Metazoa > Chordata > Actinopteri > Cypriniformes > Leuciscidae > Abramis > Abramis brama. The sequence goes on along the minus strand of NC_139967.1, from coordinate 37,906,573 downwards.
CATGCGTGCATTTTAAAAACTGACTTGCGTTTTTTTACAATTTCACTTGTTGAAAGAGAACCAAAACTCTTATTATCTCCAAAGATTTATCCGGTTACAATAATGTTTAAACATCATATTGTTTAACAAATAACATTATGACGATGTATATTAAAACTTTTTAAGAAATGTACAATAAAGACATAATCAGAGATGAGATCACTGTTTTTTATTTATCAAAGAAGACAGATGTAATTTCATTATTAGTGTCCATAGTGTCCATCACTTTTAAAACATTAATGAAATAAGTTAAAATTAATTTTTTCTCTAAAAAGAGTTATTAAAAAATGAGTTAGTGTTATTTCAAGATGTTAAAACATTAAAACAACTTTTTTTTCATTTACAAAAATATCATTTTTCTCTAAAAACAGTTATTTAAAAATGAGTTAGTGCTATTTCAAGATGTTAAAAAATTAAAACAACTTTTTTCATTTACAAAAATATAATTTTTCTCTAAAAACAGTTATTTAAAAACGAGTTAGTGTTATTTCAAGATGTTAAAACATTAAAACAACTTTTTTCATTTACAAAAAGATCATTTTTCTCTAAAAAGAGTTATTAAAAAATGAGTTAGTGTTATTTCAAGATGTTAAAACATTAAAACATCTTTTTTCATTTACAAAAAGATCATTTTTCTCTAAAAAGACTTATTAAAAAATGAGTTAGTGCTATTTCAAGATGTTAAAACATTAAAACAACTTTTTTTCATTTACAAAAAGATCATTTTTCTCTAAAAACAGTTATTTAAAAATGAGTTAGTGTTATTTCAAGATGTTAAAACATTAAAACATCTTTTTTCATTTACAAAAAGATCATTTTTCTCTAAAAAGACTTATTAAAAAATGAGTTAGTGCTATTTCAAGATGTTAAAACATTAAAACAACTTTTTTTCATTTACAAAAAGATCATTTTTCTCTAAAAACAGTTATTTAAAAATGAGTTAGTGTTATTTCAAGATGTTAAAACATTAAAACAACTTTTTTCATTTACAAAAAGATCATTTTTCTCTAAAAAGAGTTATTTAAAAATGAGTTAGTGTTATTTTAAGATGTTAAAAATCAATAATTTACAGAAAAGTAAGTGCATCCATCCACACAGTATTTGTAAAACTGTTACATAAAACACAAACTAGTTTAAAACATTGTTAAAAAGTCTTACGCTTTTTACATGCCATTTGTTGAAAGAAGAACAAGTGTATATTCCACATGAAATGTATATCCGAAATGTATATCCAAGACCAAAGGTTTATCCAACAACAAGGATATATCCATGACCAGAGGTATATCCAAATATATATCCAAAAGGTATATCCAAGACCAAAGGTTTATCCAACATTAAGGGTGTATCCGGATCCATAGGTTTAGAGATTTTATTTCCAAAAGTTACAAAGTCTCGTGAGGAGCTCAATGAAACACGTCCACACGGTTACATCCCAAAAGTTAGACTGACCTCTGTGACATCTGCCCAGTAGCCACAGGTAGACCACTCCCACCCTAGACCCCCTCCCACCCCTAGACACCTCCCACCCCTAGACACCTCCCACACCAAGACCCCTCCCACATCAAGATCCCTCCCAAGCCAACTATGTATTGGGTAACAGATCAGTGAGTTGTTTTTAATTAAATAAGAGTTTTGTTTTCCACAATCATTTAAAAACTTTTTTACAAAAATGTATGTATAAAGTTAAAATGCAATGGTTTAGTATCCGTACGTTTTACAACGTTATCTGAACAATGTTTCAAACGTGAGCATTTAACATATCGAACAACATCAGTTAAAAAATACGTAAAACGAATAGTTTTTAAGCAAAACTTTTTAACATTACAATTCACTATAAACTTTTGTTTAGTTCTTAGCTAAAATATATCCTTCACTGTCCACAAAACATCCATGCGCACGGAAAGCATAACATGAATGTGAAATCCGATCTGTGAAGCCAAGTCTGCGTTGGTAAAAACTCCAATAATCAAAACAATGTTTAAATTTTGTGTGTTTTATTTAATTTAGTTATTAATCCAGTATTAGATCTTTCTAGCCTAATATTGTTTGATGTGTTAAGCCTAGATAACAAGACATAGTCCATACATGTCGTGTTCGAGAAAAAGTAATATTTATGTAATCTTTGTGAGATCATACCCACGAACGCAGAACTTGGTGCTTGGTGATACACTTTACTAAAAGAAAATATTATGGAAGTATACTCTTTTAACTAACATTTCAACATCCTGCACAAATTAAAGAAACATATGAACTAAGGATAGTCTCAGGCCCCTGGATAAACAGTATATTAGTTATACTTCTACTTAGCGTGTGTGTAAATAGTTGTGCTTAAATCTTTGGGTGTATTTTTTACACATCAACATATTTGTCACACCGTAAGTACCATGGCCTTGTAAAGCCGTACTAACTTTAAAACATAATCTTTATACGGGAATCACACACGTCCAAAACATTTGTGTAAGATTCAAAAGACCAAATCATTAGGGGAGACAACAAACAGACTCCATTGTGAAAAGAGGGTTGAAAAGCATAGTTTACGATAAATACACAAAGTCTGCAAATGATGACCCTGTTTCACATTTTGTATTCTGATTGTACAGAGCTTATATAATCTTTGTATTGATTAACTGTAATAGATAGAGTAACGGTTAGGATTTGGCCTATGTTTAGTTACTTGTAATGTAAGCAAATGTTGTAACGTATAAATATGTCACCTTAAAATAAATGTTACCAGGAATTCTTAAAAGAATCAGCATTTCTTTCTGTTATAACACGTCTGGTTGCTGACAAACTGGAAGGTAGACAAATATATTTCAACACAAAGTTTATTAACAATAATCCGGCAGAAGGACAAACGGAAGGTAACATACACAATTAGCACACATGATATACCGATCAATAAACAGAACATATGCAGGACCTTAAACACATAGCTGTAGTGTAATGATTGTGTATGTAGCCTACGTGGCAGATAAGTGGCGGCAATTAGGAACACATAACAGAAATTACGACAAAATCCTAGAAGTGAATATAACTGAATAGATGGTAACGAATGTAAATAACATTTTAATGATACTTTTTTCCACTAAAAAGGTATAGTCTTTTAGAATACATGTACGGATTGTTTTATTTAAAATGTATGTACATCGTCACAAGTAGTCTAATATTAGTCTACCAATAATGTCTACACACAGCAAAATGTAGTAGAAATACAGTCACGTATACGTGACGTACAAAATTCATAAGGAAATAACATCAATCAATTGAGTTTGTTTTAAAAATAACAACAAATTTACCTTCTCATAAAAGGGTCGTATAATTCTCTCAACACTCTTTGAACAACGTTTAGTCTTTCAGAAATTAATGACAATGCAATTGTTAACATTTGCTGATCGACTCTCACCTGTTCAATCGCCTGATGTACAGTTAATAATTCATTGCGTGTTTGTCTGTTTTCGTCCAATAATTGTCCGTGGCAGATCCCAAAAAATTCAACACTGTTCCTTAACTCATTTGTGTGCTGATTTTGTTGATCTAAGATTCTATGAAGAATCGTTACGATGTCTCTTTGGGACTCTGATGTAATCTCCTCCATCTGCTGGTAGGTTAATGGTTGTGTTACGTGACCTAAAATACCCAAAACATTTCTATTGATACTACGTAATGTATCATAACTCAGACTGTGAAGATCTCGTTCGCCGAATAACGGGGTATCGTTCCGTACAGAGTTATCCTCATCGGTGTTTGACGATTCCGACACAGAATCGTTGACTTGACACAACACGGCTGCTTGGGAATCCAAGAATATTTCCAATTCTCTTTCGGCGTAATTTTGTTCTAGGATCAAACATAAAAATTATTTATTATATGAACTGTTTAATAGATAAAATACAATAAAATGTATAGTGACTTACCGGTATATTCCGATGAGTTCACACTGGGACTGGAACACAGGTAATGTGAATCTGCGATTCGTCTTCTATAAGCATCTCCAGATGTGCACAGTAGGTCTACAGGAATGCTTTGTTCTGGAAATAACATTTATTATTTTAAAATTCAAAGAATAAAAATATTATGATAAGACAAAAATAAATACCCTAAATATAACATACCCTCGTCAGGATAGTGTAATTGGCTATCATTAAACGCATCATATTCCCCATAGACCTCGCAGAGGCGTTTCAAGCCTCTTCCGGATACACGGAAATTCACGCGCTCGCTAGAAGTTATCGGTCCGTAGCTGCACGTTGGTTCCTGATCTGATTGTCCGTAGGTATACTGTTCAGGGGTGGAAGATGGCGTGATGTCCTCGTAGCCTGACACATCGGGAACATCAACCAATGTAGATAACTCCGCAGCAGTGATGGTGCTGTGAACTGCTATGTCCTCTGGGATATCTGTTGAATTATTGTAAAGAGTGTAAGTTTTTTTCCTTTTTTTAAAAAAGTTAAGAAAAATGATACTAAAAAATAAAACACTCACCTTGAAAAAATTTGCTGGGTAAAACACCATCGGGGAATGAACTGTCATCTGATCACCGAACAAAGATATATAACGTTATTAGGCATGGGTTACTGACAAATTCATTCCATAAAAAATGTAATAACCTTTTGTTGAAAATACTTACAAAGATCGTTTAAAATTTGTGATAAATCTTCATCATAGCACTGATCCGATGAAACTTCTGCTTCGCGATTTCCAGACATAATGTAGGCTAACTTACGATTCGTGTTTCGATGGCCTGTTTCGTTCGCATAGAGTTCCGTAAATGATTTAGACAACCTCATTTTAAAGGCTGTACACCCATTTTAAAACACTTTTTTTCCCCGCCACATTTTCAAAGGATCCCTTCATCTCCATAGGTGGTAGATCATGAAATCTGATTGTATGACTAGAAAAAACATATGACGGAGCTGATCTCATCTTGTTAAATAAGATCTGTAATAATCTAATTCACACGAATCCGTCAAAAGAGAAAAATAAGATATGTGAATGCTAACACAAGGGAAAATAACACCAATGTAGACACATTGTCGCCAGGTGTGTGTGTGTGTGTGTGTGTGTGTGTGTGTGTGTTTAAAATCCATAAAAACTCATTGCTCTAAACTTTTAAATATAACTTTGTCGGTACCAACACATAACATAAGTTTATTTAGTAGATTTCTTACAGGGTAGTCGGTACTTTACATAGAAAAAAAAAAAAGTGCACAAATAATCAGAAATAAAAACAAGTGGTATTAAAACATTTATAAATGTGGGGGAAGAGCTGGAGGGTAAAAAAAAAACTTTCTCAGTTTGTGTAAATCTACTTATGGCTCAGAGTATTTATTTTTCCCACGTTAATTTACCACATGTCTAGTACAATTATATGGTTTTGTTTTATTAATACAGTATATACTTTTTCTTTTTCTTTTCTAAAATCTTATCTGATCTAATAAAAAATATACAAAACAAACTAAATATTTTCTAAATAAAATACAATTAAAAAACAATTTTTAATAATTAAATATAAACTCATTTTGATTTTTGACTACAAACACATGAAAACACGGCTATATAACATAGTTCAAAACAAATAAATATTTATTAATTTCTGAACATTGACTCTCAACTGTTAAATAACATCTAGGAGATTAAAACATGTTCAGATTTGTCTTATTTTAAATAAACACAAAAATAGAGATGAAAATTAGCTTAAGTAAGAAATTTACCTTTGCTATGGTTTAATAAAATGTCTATGGATATCTTCCAGAAAAGAAAAAAAAAGAAAAAAAAATGGTGGAATTTTTCTATATGATGTTGATATGGTAACTAGTACACAAAGTTTCGTCATCCAAGCATGTGCTGAAGTATTTAAAACAAATGTGTTACAACTAACATCAGCGTTAGGATGTCCACCGTGCACCCCTATATTAAAAAGGCCCGATCTAAATGATACAGATATAATTTGAAATAGTGTAAAATGAACTGAAGTAGTACAAATAAATAAGAAATGTTGGTAGCGTACATCTTATTTTACACACTTTTCGATTAGCTATCTACCTTTAATCTATCATCAACCTCTTATCTTTTGCTAGTGTATGTGTGCGTGTGCGTGTGTGAGTGTGTGTGTGTGTGTGCGTGTGTGTGTGTGTGTGTGTGGTAGTGATGCGATAACACCTTTGTAGACATTCTGTCACCAAGTGGACGCGTGTGTGTGTGTGTGTGTGTCTGTGTGTGTGTGTCTGTGTGTGTGTGTGTGTGTGTGTGTGTGTGTGGTTACTGTATAATGATGCATGTCCGTGAAAGGTTTTACAGCGTATTCAATTGTAGACTATAATTTTTTTGATTATATGTTATAAGTTATTGTATCATACGATTTGTTGCACAAAGAAAATGAAAGATATTTATCAATTAGGATGGAAAAACATCTTCACATTCATTTGTAATAAAACTGTGTGTCCTGTTTTATTATTACTTGTCATAACATTGTTCTAGATTTTGTTTTGATTATTGGATTTATTCACAAACAGGACTGTCCTAAACAGCATGAAGCTTTGAAGTTTCCTAACTTTTGTGCATGTCTATTTACGTGGTGATTGTGGTGAAAATAATATTATTTTGGTGCAAAACGCCTCAAGACTGGAGAAAATCCGATTTCATCTTAATGTGATTGGTCACACTCCGTCCAGACCTAGATTGTTATCTGTCATAGTTAATTTTAACGGACACGAATAACGTTAATGCTATCTCCGGATGACTGGTCTGACTTCTACACACGTCTATCCGATAGTAGGACTAAAAAAGTGACGTTACGTAGGAGATTTAATAATGTGAATATTTACTATAAAATAAACAATCATGATACATCGTATTAATTTTTAACCTATTGATTATCCTTTCTTACCAGGTTATTCAAAAAGTAACTGTCATAACTGTTATAGTCAAAATCAATCATAATAATATACAATAAAATTTAAAAATGGAGTCGGTAGGCTACTTCGTCGATTCTCGTGTCTCAATAACATGCTATGATGATATTTAATAACATAATAATAATTTAAGCCTTCTTATTATGCAACCGGATCTGCTCTGGTTTGTATTGGTCACTTACAGTTTTACGTTCGTTTTGTCAGCTGGTAGCGCTGTGACGTAACTGTGATGTAGGCTCGAAACTGACCTATGGCCGTTCTAGCTGTTATGGAATTCCAATAGTTCTTCTTCTAGTGTTAACTTATTTCATTGCTGTTTTAACATTTTACAAAACGAATGAAACACTATAAGACTGATGTATTTTAACACAATGAAATTACAGTCTTCTTTAATAAATAACAATGATCATCACCCTGAATACGTTTTTATTTATTATTATTTTTTATTATTATTATTATTTTACATTGAACAAAACAAAAATGCTCTGATTGTCTTAGATAGATATCTTCTGCTACAATTCACATAAAACATCACAAGTACCTGGTGAAAGTAAAATGTAAAATTTTGTTCAAAATGTCATAGGGCTTATAGGGTGACAATTTGCTAAGGTAAAATAAAAATCGTTCAAGCGTACTCCGAATCGTAGTGTGGATTGCTTCGTTCTTAAATCTGATTCATACAATGAAAATACATTGATTATGATTTTGAGACTATGTTTTGAAAAAGATAGACATATTGCCAGCTATGTATGTGCAACACTAGGAAGATATGTGTTTATTAAAAATTCTATACCCTCATCTGTTTTGTAACTTTACAGGTAGGTTATATTAAAAAAGGCGTTAGTTACTTCAGACGTGGATTTATTTCGTAACACCTTGTCCAACCACATTTCAAGAAAATATCAATAATAGTTAGAATATATTTAATACTGATGTTCTCTTTAGAGAATGCATGTACGAGGTCAGATCTGATTGGAATTACCGATCCTTTCCATAACCCACAACACAATTCATTTTTTATATTTTACCGGTGCTGAGCAGCCAATCACTTACGTCTTTATCAGATAATCTTACACCATATTCCTGTAACACAGTCTGTTTTAATCTATCTTTATAAGCACCAGAATTCGCTGGGTCGTAATATATTTTTTTTCATTAGTTCTACCATGTAGATGCTATGAGATTTCAATCAATAAGAATCATGTTACAAAGTTGTACATTATTTTTATTTCAGAATATAAAAATCACAAACATTTTTTATTTCACAATATAAAAGTCAAAAGTCTTTTATTAGAATGTAAGTAGAAAGTTAAAAACATGTATAATGTGAATTATATCACACAAACAAAAAAATTAAATTTCACAGACATTTCAAAATTCTTCTCCATGATGTATTCACCTAAAATATAAAATCATTTTACAAACATTTTTAATCATTTTACAAAACACTCAAGGACATATTATATATTGTCCAAACAAAGGTAAATTTATACATGCATTTTTAAAAAGTAGGTTACATTGACAAATTATATAGTCTATTATCCACACAAAAAAATTAAAAATTCCAGAATGACAGCCAAAATAGTCTTGATAATCCTATGGCCTGTGAATCCCGAGGCATCCGTCCACCTCATCGACAGTTGTGTCGTGGGCCTCGCTCACTGGGCCAGATGTTGTAACTCCGTACTTTCTGAGGAAAGCCAAATTGTGATATCCGAGATCAGTACAGAATGTATTTAGCCATTCGATGCTTTTCTGAGGTAATCCATTTGCTGCATCCGGTAATCCTTTTGGTATGTATCCGTCAGTAGCTCCCAGGGGTTGGAATGATGATGAAGAAGAGTCAGTTCCTTGAGTCACGATGCGTTTGAATGAATCGGCTAGTCCAAAGAGTAGTTTCTTAATGTTTGTAGATTGTGGGCGGGGTTATATGGGAGCCACGCCTACAGGGGACTTCCCACTCGGGGTGGAAGAGCTTCACTTTAATGTTGGTATAACGCTCGTACGCGCTGGTCCACTGGAAAAACTGATTGATCTTGGAAAAAATCTCAGCCATCACCGGTAGATCTTTCCATTGGAACATGAATTTCAGATCATATAATTTTAAATGATCTTTTTCAGATATCGGCCATGTGTATTCTGGGTACACTCCAAAATCGCTGCACAGAATGTAGATGTAGTCGTCCGGGTGTTTATTTATCTGGTCAGCCAAAATTCGGTATCTTGTACCCATGGTTAATCCAGCCCACTCACCAATAAAAAGAGGTGTGTCCTTACCTTCCTGTAAATCCGGCCATACTTTTGAATAGAATAAAATCCAATCTCTTTCAGTGAATTTTAATGCCGGATCATCCGTGGAATTTGTGGTGAATCGCTCAATGTTATCCACGTTAAAAAATCTGACTTCTCTGTTGATTTTGTCATAATCATATGTACACGCACGTCCTTCGGACAAGTGAAAGCTATATTTCACAGAATCAGCCGGCTCGTGAAGAAATCGCGTTAAGCAAGGTCCATGCGTTTCTCGTTTTTTCGTGGAGCTAAAGTCAAATCCTCCAGAGCATCGGTAATCCTTCTCTCTGGAGTTTTTGGGGGTGCAGCCGTTGCCATCGTAGATGATCTGATTTGTAAAAACCACGAGTATCTCTTGACTCTTGTTGTGTTTGTCCTCCTTTTTAAACTCTGTCACACTGAGGGAGAGGTAATCCAGGTGAGTGATGTCATTTTACGGACGTCCTTAAATCGAGGTTGACCTCTCAGCTTTGAGAGGTGTGTTAGTGGGAGGAGTCTGAACCCCATCTTGGACCTCTAATGTATATGTCATTTCGGCTCAGACACAGTGCTGAACGGTCACTTTTCACAATGGAGTCTGTTTGTTGTCTCCCCTAATGATTTGGTCTTTTGAATCTTACACAAATGTTTTGGACGTGTGTGATTCCCGTATAAAGATTATGTTTTAAAGTTAGTACGGCTTTACAAGGCCATGGTACTTACGGTGTGACAAATATGTTGATGTGTAAAAAATACACCCAAAGATTTAAGCACAACTATTTACACACACGCTAAGTAGAAGTATAACTAATATACTGTAGATTGTGAACATTCCATTATCTGTTTATCCAGGGGCCTGAGACTATCCTTAGTTCATATGTTTCTTTAATTTGTGCAGGATGTTGAAATGTTAGTTAAAAGGGTATACTTCCATAATATTTTCTTTTAGTAAAGTGTATCACCAAGCACCAAGTTCTGCGTTCGTGGGTATGATCTCACAAAGATTACATAAATATTACTTTTTCTCGAACACGACATGTATGGACTATGTCTTGTTATCTAGGCTTAACACATCAAACAATATTAGGCTAGAAAGATCTAATACTGGATTAATAACTAAATTAAATAAAACGCACAAAATTTAAACATTGTTTTGATTATTGGATTTTTTACCAACGCAGACTTGGCTTCACAGATCGGATTTCACATTCATGTTATGCTTTCCGTGCGCATGGATGTTTTGTGGACAGTGAAGGATATATTTTAGCTAAGAACTAAACAAAAGTTTATAGTGAATTGTAATGTTAAAAAGTTTTGCTTAAAAACTATTCGTTTTACGTATTTTTTAACTGATGTTGTTCGATATGTTAAATGCTCACGTTTGAAACATTGTTCAGATAACGTTGTAAAACGTACGGATACTAAACCATTGCATTTTAACTTTATACATACATTTTTGTAAAAAAGTTTTTAAATGATTGTGGAAAACAAAACTCTTCTTTAATTAAAAACAACTCACTGATCTGCTACCCAATACATAGTTGGCTTGGGAGGGATCTTGATGTGGGAGGGGTCTTGGTGTGGGAGGGGTCTAGGGTGGGAGTGGTCTACCTGTGGCTACTGGGCAGATGTCACAGAGGTCAGTCTAACTTTTGGGATGTAACCGTGTGGACGTGTTTCATTGAGTTCCTCACGAGACTTTGTGACTTTTGGAAATAAAATCTCTAAACCTATGGATCCGGATACACCCTTAATGTTGGATAAACCTTTGGTCTTGGATATACCTTTTGGATATATATTTGGATATACCTCTGGTCATGGATATATCCTTGTTGTTGGATAAACCTTTGGTCTTGGATATACCTTTTGGATATACATTTCGGATATACATTTCATGTGGAATATACACTTGTTCTTCTTTCAACAAATGGCATGTAAAAAGCGTAAGACTTTTTAACAATGTTTTAAACTAGTTTGTGTTTTATGTAACAGTTTTACAAATACTGTGTGGATGGATGCACTTACTTTTCTGTAAATTATTGATTTTTAACATCTTAAAATAACACTAACTCATTTTTAAATAACTCTTTTTAGAGAAAAATGATCTTTTTGTAAATGAAAAAAGATGTTTTAATGTTTTAACATCTTGAAATAACACTAACTAATTTTTTAATAACTCTTTTTAGAGAAAAATTATCTTTTTGTAAATGAAAAAAGTTGTTTTAATGTTTTAACATCTTGAAATAGCACTAACTCATTTTTAAATAACTGTTTTTAGAGAAAAATGATATTTTTGTAAATGAAAAAAGTTGTTTTAATGTTTTAACATCTTGAAATAGCACTAACTCATTTTTAAATAACTGTTTTTAGAGAAAAATGATATTTTTGTAAATGAAAAAAAGTTGTTTTAATGTTTTAACATCTTGAAATAACACTAACTCATTTTTTAATAACTCTTTTTAGAGAAAAAATTAATTTTAACTTATTTCATTAATGTTTTAAAAGTGATGGACACTATGGACACTAATAATGAAATTACATCTGTCTTCTTTGATAAATAAAAAACAGTGATCTCATCTCTGATTATGTCTTTATTGTACATTTCTAAAAAAGTTTTAATATACATCGTCATAATGTTATTTGTTAAACAATATGATGTTTAAACATTATTGTAACCGGATAAATCTTTGGAGATAATAAGAGTTTTGGTTCTCTTTCAACAAGTGAAATTGTAAAAAACGCAAGTCAGTTTTTAAAATGTACGCATGTGTTTATGCGTTTGATGTGTTTTAATATTTGTTTAATGTCTTAAAATAACACTAACTCATTTTTTAATAACTCTTTTAGAGAAAAAATGCAATTTTAACTTATTTCATTAATGTTTTAAAAGTGATGGACACTATTGACACTAATAATGAAATTACATCTGTCTTCTTTGATAAATAAAAAACAGTGATCTCATCTCTGATTATGTCTTTATTGTACATTTCTTAAAAAGTTTTAATATACATCGTCATAATGTTATTTGTTAAACAATATGATGTTTAAACATTATTGTAACCGGATAAATCTTTGGAGATAATAAGAGTTTTGGTTCTCTTTCAGCAACTGAAATTGTAAAAGCGTAAGACTTTTTAACAATGTTTTTAAACTAGTTTGTGTTTTATGTAGCAGTTTTACAAATACTGTGTGGATGGATACATTTTCTTTTCTGTAAATTATCGATTTTTTAACATCTTAAAATAACACTAACTCATTTTTAATAACTCTTTTAGAGAAAAAATGCAATTTTAACTTTTTCATTAATGTTTTAACATTTTACAAATGTATTTTAACGTTATATGTTTTATACACCTTTAAACACTGTAATTGTGAAAGTACAACTTTTCTTCAAATGTATTAGAAAATAGAACTATTTGCATGATATAATTTTAATACATGTTGTTTTAACGTTTTAATGTGGATCGTGGGAAAAATTTCCCACGGTCACATGACATGTCCAGAAGTGGGGTGGGTGGGGGTGTTTGTGGGGAAGGGTACCGTGGGAAAATTCTCACGGTCACGTGGTCTGTCCGGAGGTGGGTGGGTGGGAGGTAGAAGGGGGCGGGGCAAGCGTGGGAATATTCCCACGGTCAAAAAGGGGGCGGGGCTAGGCGTGGGAAACTTTTTATAGGGGGGCAATAAAACTGTCAGTTTGATGGATGCCGCCCTATAACCTCTCTCTAGGGAAGGCCTACACGCCTGCGCACATATATTCAAACGCGCATACCTATAGACTCGTAATATGCATGTGCACGCCATCAGCATTCTCACGGGTTCGTGTTTTTGAAGTTTGCGCAGAAAAAACTTAAGAGTTTTCTGGTAAAATGGTGTTGTGTTAGCGGCCCCTAAGTTAATAACTAATGATCGTTGCGACTGAAGTGAATCAAACAAAACTAACTTTAGCTGGACAATAACTTTATTCTAGAGCTGCTGTAAAGCCAAAACAATCTCTGTTACTTTAATTTCCTATTATCACTGTAAAGCTGCTTTGAAACAATATATAAATATATAAATGAAGATAATTTGACTTGACTAGACTAGAGCGTTCATAAAACCAAAGGGGATGCGAATCCATTCATATAAGCCCCAGGGAGTTGTGAATGCTGTTAGTGGCCTGCTCTTTGGTGTCATGAAGCCTTGGTGATACACCTTCCCTTGGTCAAGCAGAGAGAACCAAGAATTGCCCCCTATAGACTGAATATCCTGCACTTGAGGAATCGGCTGGCGGTCAGTTATTGTCTTCTGATTCAGGTCCCTGTAATCTATACACAGTCTGAGGCTGCCATCCTTTTTCCGGACACACACAATTGGCGACAATAAGAGGAGTTGGGCTTTTCTACCCACCCTTGAGCTATTAAGTCCTGTAAGTAGTCTTTCATCTCCTGGTACAAGGGCTTTGGGACTGAATTGTATGTCCGAGCTACAGATGTACTGTCATTCAAGGAAATACTCATTTGCAGTCCCTTTGCACAACCAATGTCGTTGACGGATTTTGAGAAAGCCTGGCACTCCTCCCTTAACATCTGCTTCACTTGTTGTTGTTGCCGTGCAGTTAGATGGCTCATGTCGACTGGTGGGTCCCAATGGCTGTCTTCCTCGGTTCCACTTGGTGTTTCTTAAACCGCAATCTGAGTCACAGATCCTGTTCCCCTTGAAGAGATCATCGCCGCAGGTAAGAATGACTTAACTGGTTGCACTATCCCCAACTCCACTCTACCTCCTAGGATGATATTGTGGTCTGTCTCGTTCTGCACGCTAAGAGTGACTGAAGTATGGGCACCTTTTTTCACCTCCAGCAGAGTGCCAAACAGTTCTAGGCCCTCAGGGTGTTGAGGGTTGACGCATGGCTCAAACAGTAACACACTGTCTTGTCTCACATGTGGTATTTTAACTTCACACTGTATTTGCATGATTGTGTGCTTTGGTATGTTCACAGGTCCCTTGGCAGTACTTACTGTATACTCACCAAGATCATCAGCCGTGACCAGATTGATGAAGGTATGCACTTTGCCTCTTCTCAGGTTGGGAAAGGTGCTTACAACGGTTTGGTACAGCTGCCTGTTAGTCACTTTGTTCGAATTGTCTGCATCTTTTTGTTTCATCACTTGCTCGATTACATTCAATTAGAGCCCGACCGATAAAGGATTTTTAAGGCCGATACCGATACAAATATTTGGTGATTTAAAAATCCGATATTCCGATATATCGGCCGATATATTTTTTTTTTACAAATCCAGAAACGTGTAACAAAACATGAACAGATTTTCCCTAACATTAGTTATTTGTAGTTAGAGTCCTCAGCCTTACTAAAATAATATAATGCAGTTTAAATATAAACTTATTTTTTTTTAAATTAACTTTATTGTCACAACAGAATAAATATAATGTATATTAAAAATACAAACTTAAGATATGAAACTTAAAGTCCTTTGAACAAAAAAAATCAACTATTATTATTAATATTGACAGTAATAATTTAAAAAAATCAATGATGATGATATTATTATTATCATCATCATTTGTATTATTATTAAACAAGACAAAGGTCACTCCTAATTCTATGCATCTATTCCATCAAGCTACAACAAACCATTTTCAATCATCATTTGCTGCCTGCCTTCTAAAATCTACGACTTAGTGATGCACTAAATACATTATGTGAGGTAATTAACACATGGTTACCGAGTCGATCGTTCCCTGGGATGCGTTTTCATGAAAATCGAATGTAAAGAGTTTTATCTCTAAAAACAGATTAACGTTAGCTTATAACGCTAGTATATGGGGCACAGAGTAAGTAAAAGTAAATCGCTAGTTAATACCACTAGCAAGGCTCAAAATAGCCTCACACTAACACGGTAGCATAATGAGGGTCCCTACATGCAAACCGAAACTTTGTAAGTGTACAGACAGTTTAATAAGAAGATACTTTATAAAGACAGTACATTACGCGTTTACAGGCATCATCTTGGAAAACACGGCGTTCGTGACTCGATTAGTCGAGACTGTTTTCCAAGATGACGAATGCCTGTAAACACGTAATGTACTGTCTTTATAAAGTATCTTCTTATTAAACTGTCTGTACACTTACAAAGTTCTCAATGCTTCGGTTTGCATGTAGGGACCCTCATTATGCTACCGTGTTAGTGTGAGGCTATTTTGAGCCTTGCTAGTGGTATTAACTAGCGATTTACTTTTACTTACTCTGTATCCCATACAGGGCCTGAAGTTAACTTTTTTGACCACCAGCCACTGTGGCGGGTGGATTTAAAAATCCACCCGCCACAGTGACTTTTTACCAGCCAGTTTTTTTTTGGCCTCATAAAAGGCGAACAAAAGGAATTGCACAAACATTTGTTCTTTAACTTGTAAGAATACACATTTAAGTGCTGTCAAGTTATTAACGAGATGAGATCCATACAAGTAATAATAACTCTTAGAATACAGATATAGACCAGCTCGTAAACAAATCACACGCGGCTGTGTTGATGGCTGGGCAGCTGTTAGTTTATAGCGTTCAGGAACCGTTAAGCAGAACTAAATTAACATTGTTATTACTGGTAAAGTTACCGGGTAGGTTACCGGACATTTTCTCACCGGTTCCCAACTCCCAACATCTGTGCAACTGTCATTGTAATGTAGCCTATGTCAGCATTGCATTATCTCATCTCATCTCACCAACAGTTTAATACTTAACTCACACATTCAAACGTAGTCAGAGAAGGGCCTCATCTTTCTCTCCAATCACATATACGTTCCGAAACACTCAAACTGCGCTGCTTTCACAGATGCTTTCTTTACTCCAGTAATGTGCCGCCACATTTTTTAGCTAAAATCCAACGAAATGGCTGACTTCGTTTAAATGTCAAAGAACAACAGTTGCAAAAAAAAAAACCTTTGCAAAGACCCGGCCCCTTTAGTTACTGTTGCTATGTCCGACAAGCTACACCGCGCTCAAACCATGATCTCACGCAATGAAAAACACATTGCGCAGCAGAGACACTGACAACACGCTGACAGACAAGACAGTGGTTACTTTTGATATTAAACAAAGTCTCAACGTTAAAATTTGGTCATTTTTAAAGAAATTTAGACAATACCGTTTTGTGGCTCTGTAATGTGCCTTGACAGATCGCTGTGGTGCCTCAGTTAAAGCTGCTCGTGAACCGATCATCTCTTCCTTCTAGTTAATTTATAGCATCAAATAAACATGAATGAACATATGAAGGAATGTAGTTTTAACTGCGGAAAGATGTCAGTAGGCCTATTCAGTACACTCCGTTTTTTCAAGTTCAAATCCTCCAACGTTGAACTCTCCTGACTGCTTTGTCGGACAAAAAAGGCGGATTCGGCGGATTATGATTGGCCAGATCGCCTGTCAATCAAACTCCCCGCGAAGGGTTGATTCTCATTGGCTACCTGCCAATGTGGCAGGTAGATGGACAGAATTACCCGCCAATTGCAGAATTCACCCACATTTGGCGTGTGGTCGGGTGTTAATTTCAGGCCCTGATCCCATATACTAGCGTTATAAGATAATCTGTTTTTAGAGATAAAACTCTTTACATTCGATTTTCATGAAAACGCATCCCAGGGAACGATCGACTCGGTAACCATGTGTTAATTACCCCTACAGTAACGCACACTTGGATTTCACACACGTGTAAAAGAAAAGCTAACTTTTATGCACAGGCTATGTTTGATACTTTTTCTCTATGTCTAAATGTTCACTCCTCGCGTGCCTAACTTACGTTTTACAATGCAGGGACTGGAACTACAGATATGCTAGTTATAAATACAGTAATCATTACTTTATTTAGGCAGAATAAGTTTGTTGTGATTTCCAAGCTCATTGATGTTAGCAGTCTTCCTTGTGGAGTGCGCTCTGGTGGACAAACTATGCAGCGCCAACACTCATAACATGGTTGCAGGGTGTTTCGTCCGCTTTTATTTTATTTTTTAAATATTAATTTATCGGCCGTTATAAATGCCGATACCGATAGTTTGGAAAATGCCTAATATCGGCCCGCCGATATATCGGTCGGGCTCTACATTCAATCCAATGTAGGGCTGTCAAACGATTAATCGCGATTAATCGCATCCAAAATAAAAGTTTGTTTTTACATAATATATGTGTGTGTACGGTGTATAATTATTTTCTATATATAAATACACACATATGCATGTATATATTTAAGAAATATTTGCATGTATATACTGTGTATATACATTTATATTATATATAATTTATATTATATATAAATTTTTTATATTTAAATAACACATTTTTCTTAAATATATATGCATGTGTGTGTATTTATATATAGAAAATAATTATACTCCATACACACACATATATTATGTAAACACAAACTTTTATTTTGGATGCGATTAATCGCGATTAATTGTTTGACAGCCCTAATCCAATGATAGGTTTAGGGAGTTGCTGACCCTTTAGAACAAGCATAGGAATGACTAATTCCTTCACTCTTTCAGCAGGGGAGGCCAACTTGAACGTCACCTCAACCAACCCTCCGTACGGCATGTCAGTACCATTGGCCGTGTGTAGGCATTCAGATGTTTCTGTGGCTTCGGAAATATCTCTCAGTCTGACTTCCGGTATGTACCTGTCTTTCCACTGCTCATCGATAATACACACCTGGGAGCCTGTGTCTCATAAAGCCTCTGTCTCATGTCCTTGCAAAAAGCAGGCCACCAGGCATTGCTTGTCAACTAGGGAGGTTACTAGGGAGTGCTGATTAACTCGGCATTGGGCTGTTATTATGCTGTCTATGTCATGAGGCACAGGGTGTTGCGGTTTGGTTTTGAGCTGTCGTGTTGTGCGTCGTCGGGACGTGTTTGTCTCTTGGGTCACTCCCTGTCCCTTTGGAGCAACCCTTCCCCGTTTAACTGAATCTCCCTCTGGTTTCTCGTACCCCATACTCTGCAACCAGCTGCAAAATGTTCGCTGCTGCTGCAATAATAGCAATGGGTGCACAGCTCCATGGTTCCCCTCTGTTGGCAGACGCTTGTTGGCGTCTGGGCTGTTGAAACGCGTTGGACAAGTTGCAACCGTTCATTTGGGTACTGTTGTGTGACCGGGTATAGTGACTGACTGGCTTGGGGGGGCGGGATTTGAAAGTGGTGGCGCTGGGGCTGCTGTTGTTGAGCAAAATGTGTCAAGGCATGGAGCGGTTGTGGTGTTGTGTATAGTACTGTGATACAGCACCAAATTGCGGATGTTGCGATTGAAATTGATAATGTTGTTGTTCATGTGTGACTGAATCCGGCCTCTGGGCTTGATGACCTGGCCCTGGGCTCTACTCTGGCGGCAGCTGGCTGACCTGTGTCATGTTCTGCGGATGACGACGTGCCGCTGTCACTGCTAACTCTTCATTAGCTGCGTTTCCATTACAGATTTGCGCAAATGTTTTGCGCTATTATCTAAATATCGATAAAAAACTATCGCAAAATGACGCCGTTTCCATTAACCGATGTTATGCGACTAAAACGTCCTTTTTTCTCTCGTGATAAGTCATTCCAAAAATCACGGCAACGGACGTTGGTTTATATAATATCACAGCCACCACATTAGACATTATTATTATTAATGGAAGGAGACGTGGCGTGTTATCCAAGCATTAATGGCAGGGAAAGACCCTTAGGCTATACTGCGAACAACACATAAAGCCTAAGGAGTTTCTGGGTGTTTCGCCCTCATTTCTGCTCCGAGGTTTTGATTGTGGCATTTATTTGAGATTTAGAATCCAGTATTCCTATAGGCTAATTATTGTTTCTTTTATTAATTTAATAAAGAACTCTGTCTCGTATTCTGTCTAAACGATCCATGTAGGCTACTTTTGTGTCCATTCGTTTTTCCTTTTTTAACCCGTAGGCTAATTGAAAAACGAAAAATGAACGGTTGTTGTCTTTTTAAAACGCAAAATTGAACACCAAAATTTTAATTTGAACTGGCTAGACCAACTGCTGCGCAAAAAAGTAAATATCGACGAATTTTCAGATTTTTTTTATGACTTTTTTCCCCTTTATTAAACATTTAAAATATTCACAAATTAATATGGAAAACATGTCGATTTTACTGGTTTTCTAAGGCCAAATTAGAACCTGGAATTGATGTTTTTCCCGCAGTGCTGAATGAGAAGAGCCATTAATATTATTAATGTTTTGGCTAAAATCACATCTCCATCTCCGCTGTTAAGCAGACGGATTACATAATCAGAAGGTATTAGCCTTCGATTCGAATTTGTTCGTTTTAAAGTGGACATTTCAAGCTTTAGCCTACATAGGCTATATTTTGTTTCAGTTCTCGCGCTCCAGTTTACGGAGATCATGAAAGTGCGTCTGATTGTTTTCTTTTATTTTACAAAAGCACAACGTTTTCTTGTTATTGTGAGTTTACACAAATAAAAGTAGTTGAGAATAATGTATTATTATTTTCTGTATGACCAGAAATGATAGAGTAGCCTATTTTAAGTTGTTTCCACTGTTGATAGGAAAATGCAAGTGTTCCCGCTCGCGCCTCCGTGTCATGCAGTGCGCGCTCCACACTCAGCTTCCTTTTTTGCATAAAAGCGTCTTCTAAATATAGTCTATTAAATGTTATAATAAAATAATATAAAATTATTATTATTTGCGTAGCTATACATGGACCTCAAACACACCGCGTCTTCTAAGTCAGGTGACTGTAAATGCGCAAAAACTGTTTCCATTGCAGTTTTGCAAAATATTCCTTTTTCGAATTGCCTGAAAAACCACCTCATGAGAGCGTAAAAACTTTTTTGCGATAAACGGGAGTTTTTGCGAAATTGACGTGTTTCCATTGTGCGTATATTCAATTCGCAATTTCAATTTGCGCAATTTGAAGGGTAATGGAAACGTGGCTATTGTTATCTGCAAAGCACTGCTGTAAAGCAACTTGTGGCTGCTGAATTTGCTCTTTGATCTGCATAATGTCATTGCTAAGTCTTTTTATTTGAGACATCAAGTCGAGCTTTGACTGTTTTGGCAGACATTTTTGTTCAGGGACGGGATCATCTAGCTGGGTGGCGTGAACAATGGCCTGGCGTTCTGTTTTCCGCTTGTTTTGCATTTCAGACTCATGAGAGCATGCAACATTTCGTTTTTCCAGCAATACTTCATCGGAAATTGCAGCGTCAGAAAGATACAGATGTAAGTCGCTCTGAACATGGTTGTTTTGCAAGCCTGTTAAAACTGAATGCAGAAACATGTTCTGCACTAAAACAGGGTCAAATTCATCTTCTTATGAGGTGAACAGAATTTTTTTGTCTCAGGTCAAGAGCATGTATTAGGAAGTTTTGTGGGGTCTCTTTGCTGCGCTGGCCCTCGGTGGTCAATTGTTTGTATAATTCAGTTGCATTTTTTTCTTGATAATGAGAACGGAGAATGCATCTCAGTGTAGCAAGAGTTAAACCATCCTTTCCCTTCAAGATAGCTGCGCAGCTGAAGCTCAGGTGTAATGGATCTGATTACTGCATCTATGATTTCCTGTTCAGGATACCCCTTGCACAGCCCACTCTTGATCTGACGAGCAAGACTAGAAAATGATAATCTGTCCTTTTGGCCTGGTTCACTCTTTATGCCAAATTACTGGTGCGCTGTGTCTCTGGGGCAGTTGCAAATGGTCTTTCAGCCTCCTATCTGATGTTGCCTGCGCCCCTGATGTGTTATGTGCAACAGCAGTATTAATATCATAGACTGTAAAAAATATGGACAAAGCGTCTGTGACGTCACCCATAGACTTTCTGAAGAACGGTTTTGAAGCCGTTTATGGGGGGTATGGGCGGCGCCATCTTGGAAAATCCTAACCCCGCCCACCTTCTGACGCAGCGTCAGAAGGCACTCAGCTCGCTCTGCTACTCCGGTTATCTCTGTGTATATTTTAGGCAACGAAATATGTTATAAAACACCATACTAACTCTTTTCGTTTTCATTTAAAGAAATCTTAAACATTATAGCCACACAAATGTGGTTCAGGCAACGCGTATTGATTATATTCACTGCACATAACGTTTGCCTATTTATAAAAAAAACTAAATATAAAACACAAACCTGCCTCTTTTCGTTTTAAATATAATATAAAAATATTAAACATTTTAATATGGTCCAGGCAATATGTGCATTTGTACTAAACAACAGATTTTGCAGTAAACAACATTACAGATCATCTTCGTTGTATTAAAATTTAAAATGACAAAACTCAACCCAGTCTCTTTTTGTTAAATTTCAGTTTTATCAATATTAGCCATTATAAAAGTATAAGTAAAAGGTATAAGAAACTATACAAATAAAGCAAACAATTCAGTCAAACATACAAAGTCAGCGCTCTAGTCTAACCATACAACGGTAAAGTTAAATAGCTTATAAAGTTATGAAACTTCCCCTCAGCCAAAACGATTGCCCAGGGAACAAATTATAGATTCACGAGACCAAAAATCGCCCATTAGATATAGACAAGACGAATTATATCTCATGTTTAACCACTACAGAGACGCCAGAGTCAGCGGCAAACGTCAGAACGACTAGCCGAGGAAAGGCTGTACCAGGCGGGGTACATGAGCACCGAGCGCCCGGTCATCACTGGATCTCACAACTGGATACAATTTTCATAAATCTTTGATTTATTATTATTATATTATTAATATTTGAGCTTTAACCAACTACATTCTCGCCTGAAAAACTCTTAAAGGGTTAGTTCACCCAAAAATTTTAATTATGTTAAATCATTATGTTAAATATTATGTTACTCACCCTCATATTGTTCCAACCGCGTAAGACCTTCGTTCATCTTCGGAACACAAATTAAGATAATTTTGATGAAATCTGAGTGCTGGATCACTTCTCCATAGGCTGCTAGGTGACCGAAACTTGCTGGCCCAGAAAAGTTATTAAAGAGATCGTTAATATAGTCCAAGTGACTACAGTGGCTCAATCTTAAGTATATCAAGCGACGAGAATACTTTTTGTGCGCAAAAACAAACAAAAATAATGACTTTATTCCACTATTCATTTCCTTCTCTCTGGGCCTCTAGTTGGTTCACGTAGTGTTTTTGCGCTGCGCGTCTGTGTTACACGTCACCACGCATCACACACATGACCAGCGTCGGCCAATAGTGAGCCTACGTGGTGACGTGTACCACAGACACGCAGCGAAAAAACACACAGTCACACAGGCACACAGGCATGAAGCTTGAATTCTCTTCTTTTAAATGAAGTATTTTTTATAAAAAACAAATATTCTCAGTTTATGTAATATGAATGAAAAGAGAGAGATGTCAGTCGTTCTCATCTCAGCTCATTATGTTTTAATTTGACTCCGCCCACAGAGAGCGCGCGCTATTCAAACGCAAATGTGAGGCGATCCTGCAATCCTGTGAAACGCCCACATCAGCTGGATAACACACACTGCAAGTTCACTTTCAGACTCATGTACTTTATGACGCTGTGAGGAATAATACTATCTTGATAATAATCCTGGAAAATTTACCTCAGAAGTTCTGGAAGTTTCATTTCGAGGAGCAAACGGATCCGGCTGAGGAATAGGTCAGTTCTATGCTTTGTTCTAATCGCAAGTGTCTGTACACGCAAAAAGACTGTTTAAATATGAATCGCGTTTCTGTGCGTAAATGAATGAACGTACAGATGCATGCTGTTGTGGAGCTACTACAGCTGGCACAAATACTGTTTCAAAATGAATCGCGTTTCTGTGTGTGAATGAATGAACAGCTTTTAGCAAACTCTATTGCTATACTAAGATGAGTAAAAATCGACTACAAAAATCGGATAGATTATAAAGTTTTTACTGTAAAATACTGCCACATCAAATAAGCTTATAATGTTGCCAATTTCTGCTCATGTGTTAAATATATAGTATATATGTTTTGTCAAAAATAATCAACTAACATGTTATAGTGTTTGTTCCAATGTAGGCGATATTCAAACTAATGAATCCTTAACTTTGAAATACGTATGATAAAATGTATTTTTACAAAGAAAGATTACACTGGAAATATTGTTAAAATTTTAATTATTGTAATTGTATAACCTTTTTAATAAAATAGCTAAAATATATACAAGGATAGATGTAAACAAAAACTTAAAAGGTCAATATAAGCCTTCTCTTTAAATATTTTTTATTGTGTTTTATTAGTGACACATTAACTGCACAATTACTAGAAATGTTTACCTTGGATATTATACAATTTGCAAGCACAATTTGTGAAAAAAACAACAACAACTGTGTTTTCAACTGTGAACCAATTATATATATATATATATATATATATATATGTATATGTATATATATGTATATGTATGTATGTATGTATGTGTATATACACTCACCTAAAGGATTATTAGGAACACCTGTTCAATTTCTCATTAATGCAATTATCTAATCAACCAATCATATGGCAGTTGCTTCAGTGCATTTAGGGGTGTGGTCCTGGTCAAGACAATCTCCTGAACTCCAAACTGAATGTCAGAATGGGAAAGACAGGTGATTTAAGCAATTTTGAGCGTGGCATGGTTGTTGGTGCCAGACGGGCCGGTCTGAGTATTTCACAATCTGCTCAGTTACTGGGATTTTCATGCACAACCATTTCTAGGGTTTACAAAGAATGGTGTGAAAAGGGAAAAACATCCAGTATGCGCAGTCCTGTGGGCTAAAAATGCCTTGTTGATGCTAGAGGTCAGAGGAGAATGGGCCGACTGATTCAAGCTGATAGAAGAGCAACTTTGACTGAAATAACCACTCGTTACAACCGAGGTATGCAGCAAAGCATTTGTGAAGCCACAACACGCACAACCTTGAGGTGGATGGGCTACAACAGCAGAAGACCCCACCGGGTACCACTCATCTCCACTACAAATAGGAAAAAGAGGCTACAATTTGCACGAGCTCACCAAAATTGGACAGTTGAAGACTGGAAAAATGTTGCCTGGTCTGATGAGTCTCAATTTCTGTTGAGACATTCAGATGGTAGAGTCAGAATTTGGCGTAAACAGAATGACAACATGGATCCATCATGCCTTGTTACCACTGTGCAGGCTGGTGGTGGTGGTGTAATGGTGTGGGGGATGTTTTCTTGGCACACTTTAGGCCCCTTAGTGCCAATTGGGCATCGTTTAACCCTCTGAGGTCGGCAAACGCGCGGGCGCGTTTTGCTGGATTTTCTCCACATTGTAGCACTATAAACTTAAATTACTCCGTCATTTATGGTCATACAGAAAAAAGAAATATAAAAAAAGAATCTGTGATATTTCTACTTTTGTATGTGTCCACTTACAATCAAATCAAAACATTGTGCTTTTGTAAAATAAAGAAAATAAACAGGGTGTGCGTTCTGCCTCTCCGTCGCGGTGAACTTTTTTTTCTTGAGCACGTCTATAAACTGAAACAAAACTCAGCGAATACTTGTCACACATTTATGAGCCATACACCTTTATAAACATTTAAGTGTGTACTTTTAAATGATCGGATTCAAACTGAAAACAAATATTCTCTAAGTAATTTGTATAAAACCAACAAGATGTCCAGCTTCTCAAACGCTTCCTAATTATTTTTAATTTGACCACGCCCACTCGCGCAAAAGAGATTCACATGCAAATCTCCACATGGAACGCGATCGCGCTCATTACCTCAAAAACAAAACACCAAAACACTTCACAAGTCTCTGCTTTTAGACGCGCCTGAGCTTACATTGGATTTACCTCAGAAGAAGAAGAACGCGATTTGAAGACAAGAAAGATGTAAGGTAAGAAATTCTTACATATTAGTTTGTTATTGTTGCATAAATTTCACATTGCAGTTGAACTGTTGCTAGATATATGGTGAATATTATAATATTTAGACCCGTGTTTACTGTTACTGTGTTTGTGGATATCTGCTCAAACGTAGATATGTATATGGTAACCATAATGTTTTATATTTGAGCACGATCGCGTTTGAATGTATCATATTTTGCAGCGCGATCGCGTTTGAATGTATCATATTTTGGATCGCGATCGCGTTTGAAAAGCAAAACGCACCAAACGGCTTCATGTTTTTACTATTATCTCATTTCATATCATCATAACGAATGGAAACATTTGAAGTAACATGATAATCAATATATTTTTCTCTAGCTTAGTTGTTACTGAAATCTTTTGGAAGATTTATACTGCTATAGGTTATTGTTATTATTATTTTATCCAGCACTGCGCATAGGAGCTTATGCCTACAAGGCATAACAAACCTGCTGTATATTATATTATATATTGTTGGAAACATTTGTGTGTGTGTGTGTGTGTGTGTGTGTATTCTGTGAATTTTAAAAAGCAATTTTAACCAGAAAAATCTCAAATTTATTCCCAAAATCGTGCAGGCCTTTCTCTTGATATCAGTATGTTCACTTTTTTTTTTCAGGGCCCAGATGCCACTGAGTCCTGCTGACTTCAACATTCACATGAGTCTCTGTACATGAACATGGTAAAGTGAAAATCAAACACCTTGGGAATGAAAGGTATGTACAATGTTTTTAGGAATGGCACAAAGGTCTCTGTCTTTGGATCATTGTTTTCAATAAGTGCTTTTTTGGCATTTGTTGTGTATCTTTGGACTATGTTGTGTTGTAAATAAATCCAAACAATTTAAAAGCCATTCTTTTTTAAATCTCCTCATTTACAGTATTGTGCAAGGTTGCTCAGAATGACAGGGCCTGATAGCTCCTAATAGGGCCGTTAGGGGAGGGTCTTTGTCTTTCTCAGGTGTGAAAAGCTTACATATTAATGACCTTCCGCATAAAGCTTTCTCACACAAAACACGTCGTAAAATTTTTAAATCAATATATTGTCTTATCTGAATGAGCAGTCAGGGTGATTTTCACATAGTTTTAGAGCAAATATTCTAGGCTACGTGATACAATTTTCAAAAGTCTTGTGAAGAAATAATCAGTATGGGTTTCATGGCCTTATTTCAGTGAGAATTTTTTTTTGTATTTTCACAAACCACGCATAAATGTCATTATCTCAAAACTACAAACTTTTACATACATGCTGCTGATATATTATTGTAGCAGAGTTTGTGCTGAATACAGTGTAATTAGACTTTAGCCATGAAAATGTCACAAGTAACAGAAATAACCACAAATGTCAGAGCATGTCAGAACACCTCCAGGGCCCAGAAAACAGCTCAGACCCCAGAGGGTTAAATGCCACGGCCTACCTGAGCATTGTTTCTGACCATGTCCATCCCTTTATGACCACCATGTACCCATCCTCTAATGGTACTTCCAGCAGGATAATGCACCATGTCACAAAGCTCGAATCATTTCAAATTGGTTTCTTGAACATGACAATGAGTTCACTGTACTAAAATGGCCCCCACAGTCACCAGATCTCAACCCAATAGAGCATCTTTGGGATGTGGTGGAACGGGAGCTTCGTGCCCTGGACGTGCATCCCACAAATCTCCATCAACTGCAAGATGCTATCCTATCAATATGGGCCAACATTTCTAAAGAATGCTTTCAGCACCTTGTTGAATCAATGCCACGTAGAATTAAGGCGAAAGGGGGTCAAACACAGTATTAGTATGGTGTTCCTAATAATCCTTTAGGTGAGTGTATATATAGTCCTTGCATTCTTTCCTGTGGCTCAGTGACACACCTGAATGAATGGCTCATTAAGTATGCGGGCCCCATTGTCTCCTCAGGTGTGAATCACTCTATATGCATGATGGTGTTGGATCGTTTACGCCCCATCCGCATATTGCCTTTCCAAACTAAAAGTGTTTCACAAAATTTAAATCAATGTATCGTTTTATGTGAATGATTAGGCAGGATGATTTTCACATCATTTTGAAGAAAACTCAAGGCGACGACATCCATTAGTCAAAAGTCTTATTGACACATATTTAGTATGTGTTTTGTGGCCTTATTTCAGAAACTTTAATTTTTAGTTTTTTCAATAACCATGCATAAACATTATTCTCTCAAAAATGAAAACATGTACATACATGTTGCTCACATATTATGGTAGCCCTGTTTGTGCTAAATAGAGTGTAATTACACCTTTGCCATTAATATGTTTATAAGCAACTGAAAAAAGCACAAATGTCAGGGCATGTCAGAACATCTCAAGGACCCCAAAAACACCTCAGACCCCAGAGGGTTAATGAACACTCTCTGCACAGTTCACATACCCTAGCTCAAAAAAGACCTGTGTGGCATTTACAATGGTCACAGTGACATTTAAATCTCATACTCTTTACAAATAGAGTAAGATTTCTAGAATGTACATATAAGCAATGAAACCATATATACAATTTTCACTAATATTTACCCTTTACAACCAAATAACCGTATTAAATTGATGATACAACTATGCAGCTGGGATACTAACCACATGCTCATATCTAAACACTGTTCAATCCATCGTATCTGATGTATTTCATACAGTAAAGAAACATTTGAAATTGATTAAAACAAGTGCAAGTTTCAATTGACTCATAAATCTGAACATACATAAAGCACAAATAATTGAACAGTATTTAAAAGTATTAGAAAAATAACATTTTACAATTTTATAATGGATTTGAAGAAATTGTACAAACATGAACAGCTTGTACTCACTTTATTACAATTAGAGATGTCATCAGGCATCCACAGGGACTGTCATTTATGTGGATGTAGTGTGTGGCCGTTGGGCATCTGTAGTAGTCACGTGCAACGAGAGTGAAGGGGATAATAAAAAGTGACTGGCATCTGAGCAACAGTTCAGAGTCCTCTCGTCAATATAAAAACATAAGACGGCGTCAGAAGTTTCTGAATAAAAGTTTACAGTTACAATGGCACAACTACAGCTGCCACCGCCGTTAAACCTACACGGAAATCTCTCAAAGAATTGGAAGAGTTGGATACAGAGATTCAAACTTTTCCAAGAAATCCAAGAAAGTGCAGCGTGCCATGTTTCTGCATGTAGCAGGGGAAGAGACAGTTAGAGGGCCCTATTTTAACGATCTAAGCGCATGATCTAAAGTGCAGGGTGCAAGTTCACTTAGGGCGTGTCCGAATCCACTTTTGCTAGTTTAACGACGGGAAAAATGGTCGGCGCGCCAGGCGCATGGTCTAAAAGGGTTGTCCCTATTATCTTAATGAGTGATGGGTGTGTTTTGGGATTTACGTGCGTTAAACCAATCAGAGTCTCATCTCCCATTCCCTTTTGTTACAAAGGTAACTGTTCCTTCAAGCAAGGGAGATCAAAAAACTAACTACAATGTACTCACAAAATAACAGATTTATTGACAAATAAACCAATATGACAATAATACATATATCAAATCAAAGAAAAGAAAATACATTGTAGAACAAAAACTCATTCCCCCTCAAAGGATATTAATAACCAGCCAACCCCCATAAACCCCAATACAATCCAACAGTCACACAGAACAATTCAAAATAAAGCACAAAGTAAATTACACACAAAAAACAAACAAAATCATATTAAATAAAAGTATATCACACTCAAACCAAACCAAAGAAATCAATTCCACTACAAACTTAAGTCTCATGCAAATAAATAGTTCATGTGTTTTAAAGCATCAATATGGTACAGAGAGTACAAGGGTTGGCTGGCAACACGAGGCTGGGAAGTGATATAAAAAACAAGGAAAAAGTAAAAAAAATAAAACACCCTGCTATCCAGTACGATTCACAACATCTATACACTCATTGTGCTGGAGGCATACAGCACACACATGCAGGTACTGGCTAGCTGGGGAAATCAAAACAAAACAAACACGAGGAACAGCGATCAACTAAACCTAATACAAAAACAAACACTTAACAATACACAAAAATAACCACAAAACATTTTTTTTTACTTTAATCTCATTAGAAAAATAAAAATCAAAACACTTACAAACACTGTATAAAAACCTCAAATTACTTGCAACACAGCCACCAACCCTGGACTAACTTCCAAGATAGGAACGGGCGTGACCAACGACCTACAAATACACAATGTTTGTGTCTGCATTAAAAATAATTCCATAATTTAATCCCAGTTAAAAGGTCTGTATCCTCTCCTTGTAGAATGATGTTGGCAGGATTGAGCAACAAAAGAACCTAGGGTAGGGCGACGATTTAATTAGAGGTTGCATTAACTGAAATGTTTCCGCCATTTCCGAACATTGAAGGATATCTCAAAATTAATGCTGTTTGTCATTTTGACATTTAAAAAAATAATAATAATAGGCCTAAATAAAATCAGGCTATTCAAACCCATGTCAGAATTCATATTACGACTATCTTTAGTCTAACTGTTTTAACAGCCTTTTAAAAGCCTTTTTTCAAGATTCAAGATGTCAATTAATTGTAAACTTTCATCAAACTGAATTGAATAATCCTTACACATTATTCATATTATGAATTAAGAATAAATGAGTAAAAAACTAGAGCTTAATAAAGCATTTTTATATTAAGCGAAAAAGGGAATGGACCATTTAGTTTATGGGATTCGTATTCATAAATGTAAAAAAAATGAAAATATGTTTAAATGTAGGCTAAGATTTATACAAAATATTTTATTAAGCTTAAAACGCTTGATTCATAATATGTAAGGATTATTCAATTCAATTTGATGGAATTTTACTATTAATTGAAACGCGTAAATCTTGAAAAAGGCTTTTAAAAAATTAAAATTATTTAGCCCATTTGTGCATTTAAAATTCACAAAATTCTATCAAATTGAAATGAGAATTGTTTTATCAATATTAAATGATTGAAAATTCAAATAGTCTATATTCAAATTTTATTTTACATTTTTTAAAGATAACTTTGAGTTGACTGAATTTTGTTTTTAAATAAAATAAAAAAATATATATTTACACACACACAAAATAAATGTCTTAGGCCTACCTTGTGAATCAAATGGCAGATGAAAATGAAGCTTTCATCTATCACTTCCCTTAACAGTCCAACTGCCTCCATGCGAACTTCAGCTCCATAAGTCCTTGCAGAGGTGACATGCTCAAGAACTGATATAATGTCCTTGAATGAACTGACGATGACGGCAACAGTAGCCAGATGGCCTGTCCACCTCTGGTCAAGTAAACGTTTGAGTCTGTCACCTCTATATTGCAGGGCAACCGTGGGTTTACGGCAAAAGTTATAAAGCGCGTTCCATACGCTGAAAAAATCTTGAATGGCTTGCTCAGCAGATAACGCATGCACGACAACTAAGTACAGCTGGTGATTTAGGCAGTGTACGTAAGGTATCTCCCGGCCAACTTTTTCCTGCAGAAGTCGCTGCACCATATTTCCCCGACATTACCGCGGCTCCATCATACACTTGACTCAGAATCTTAAGACGCATTCAAGCCTGCCTTGGGCAGCTCTGAAAGTATCATGTTTGTGATGGTTTGTGCATCTCCCGAATTTGCGATGGTCATCAGAAGTCATTCTGTAATTTCCAGTGTTTTTCTTTACCTTTATCAATTCGGCTTACTTTTTCTTTCCACATACTATAACAAGTCAAAAGTTCTTTGGACATTTCATGTCTGTTGAATCCTTTATTTGTTTCCACGGCGTGTTTCCAGTCATGGAAGCCTTTGGTTGTAAATGCTGGGTCAAGTGTAGTCCCGCTCTGTAGCTGCCCGATCGAGATCTGCGTAGCACATCTAGTGCAAAATTTTCTGCAAGGGTAGCAGAAGGCCACATCTGCTTTAACCAAATACTCGAGCCAATCTATTTTCTGAAACCATGCGTGTAAAAATGATCTCTTTCTGGTGCCAAATAAGCGTGTGGGATACGAACTTAATCTGACTTGCAAAGGCCCTTCCTTTCCCAAATCATCTGGGCAAGTGTCCTCATCATGACTGGAAGCAGTAACTCGTCTGCCGTCGCCCTCTGTCACTGGCGTGTCGACATCACTGGTGGTGCTAGTGCTAGCCATGACAGTTTTCACTGTTGTCGAGGTGGTGGTAAACCATTTCCTTAAATCCATTATTGCTTGAATGATCAAGCATGTTAAGTGTTTTAGACGAATACAGATTATGAATAAAGAGTAGAAGTTGACTGAAAAAAATACTTAACGTCATGATGTACAGTCATAATCAACCAATTACATACAAGCTGCTAGTGACGTAATTTAGTTAATCGCCTGTTGCGAGTGCAAATGCAAAGTTGCAAAGCTGATTTAATCATGGTGAAACTAAATTAATTTACAAAATAGTTATATATATATATATATATAGAGAGAGAGAGAGAGAGAGAGAGAGAGAGAATTATAATATGTCAGGAATAAAAGGGCACGGTGGTAGCGTGCCTGTTGCTGAGTCTCAGCAGTTGAAATCGCGTTCCGAGGCAGGGTGGTGTGCTGACCAGAGGTGAGGGCTCATACCAGTGGAGTAATGCACTGTGTATAAGCATAAACATTGTAATACATTGTAATGCACTGTGTATAAGCATAAACATAAGCATAAACATTGTATAAGCATAAACAAGCTGTGGCAGATGTTGAGGCCACCGCCTCTTTTTCTCTGGGGGCAAAGTCCGCAACAAATCATGGAGAGTTCGATTAAAACGTTCGCAATGCCCATTACCCTGTGGGTGGTATGGGGTAGTGCGACTCTTCTGTACACCATAAACCTTACATAACTGGCTAATAAGGTTGCTTTCAAAATTTCGCCCTTGGTCTGAATGCAGATAACAAAGGACCCAAAACAAATGAAACCAATGCTGGACCAAAACCTCTGCCACAGTACTTGCTCGCTGATCCCGAGTAGGGATGGCCTGAGTGAACTTAGAAAACACATCAGTGAGCACCAACACATTCTCCCTCCCATCACTTGCAGGCTCCAACACGCTAAAATCGACAGCCAAAATTTCATGAGGCCGGGATGCTTGTAGCGTTCCCATAAAAGACCTCACCTTTGGTTGAACTGCTTTAACGAGAATGCACCGCTGACATTCCTGACACCACTGTTCCACATCTCTCACCATCCCTGGCCAATAACAGCGACGCTTCACTAATTCCACTGTTCGGTCCTTTCCTTGATGCCCATGACTGTCATGCAAACTGCTAAACACTTCCCATTGAAGTTTCTGAGGTAACAGCAACTGATATATCTCTCGATGACCATCAGGTGTGTACGCTAAAAGATAGAGGCACCCATCCTTCTCACATAATCGGTCCCACTGCCTAGCCAGCTCCTTTACAGCTCGATCCATACCAGTCAACTCTGAAGAACGCAAAATGCTACCTGCCTCCCAGGCCTTGGCAATAGGGCCAATAACTGGGTCTGCCTTCTGCAAATGAGAAAGATCTACCTGTGAACATCCAGGCAATGCAGAAACTTCACTGGCACTCACCACTACACGCTCTGGAGATCTTCCCCTCACCTGCTGCTGTAACACTTGGGGAAGTTCTGTTTCTGGAAACACATTGTTCATGGCCTGCCGAGACAATGCGTCAGCATTTCGATTAACCCTTCCCGGACGGTACTTAATCACAAAACTGAAAGAAGCCAACTGTGATAACCATCGCTGTTCCAGAGCACCCAACTTTGAGGTCTGCAGGTGACAGAGAGGATTATTGTCAGTTTTAGGGCCAAACACAAATTTCATGGAGCTATAGTTTTCCATATTCCGCTCTGTCCTCTGCAGGCCCCTACTGGCATAGGCAATGGGATGAAGCTTACCATCCTGCTCCAGGGACAAAACTGCCCCCAAAACCTGATGGCTTGCGTCTATCTCCAGAACAAACGGCTTACGGAAATCTTCATAAGTGAGCACAGGTGCAGTAACCAGCGTTGTCTTTAATGTTTAGAAACTTTTCTCACACTCTGCATCCCACACAGAAGCTAAAGGCAGCCTCGGGGTCTTACCCTTTCTTGCAGAACCACTCAGTCTTGTTACCAATTCATGAAGAGGCTTAGCCAGCTTAGCAAATCCATCAATGAACCGGCAATAATAGCTGGCAAAACCTAAAAATTAAAGAAGCTCTGCCAAGTGTATTGGCCAACTCCATTCTTTTACTGCTGCCACTTTGTCAGGGTCAGTGGCAACCCCCTGCTCAGACACTAAGTGCCCTAAATACTTCACCTGCTTCTGAAAAAAAAACTGCATTTGCTCAATTTAATCTTAAGACCTTCTTGCTGCAATCGCTTAAACACCTCCTCCATGCATAACAAATGCTCTTGTACAGAAGAGGAAAATACAGTTATATCATCCAGATATAAAAGCAAAGAGGAGAACCGCTTGTCCCCAAACAGCCTTTCCATGAGTCGTTGGAATGTCCTTGGGGCATTACACAGCTCAAAGGGCATACGGTTAAATTCAAACAACCCAAATGGAGTACAAAAAGCTGTCTTTGCCTTATCTCCCTCCGATACCTTAACCTGATTGTACCCACTTGCTAAATATAAGGTGGAAAACCACCTTGCCCCAGTCAGAGCATCCAAAGACTCTTCAATTCTCGGCAGTGGATAAGCGTCCTTTCTAGTTTTCGCATTCATTTGACAATAGTCAACAAACATCTTAATTGTTCCATCCCACTTCTGCACCAGAACAATCGGGGAAGAGTAAGGACTACTACTTTCCTTTATCACCTTACTGTCCAAAAGCTGTTGAATATGAGACCTTACGGACTCATACTGAATGGGAGGAATTCGTCTATATGGCTGTCTAACTGGTTTATCGTCCTCCAATGGAATCTCATGTTTAATCAGAGCTGTACAACCTATATCGCCTTCGGTAGTGGAAAAAATAACCTGATATTTATTCAATAGCTGCTTTGCCCATTCTGCTTCCTGTTCAGTAAGTCCTTTACAGGAAGGAAGATCAATGTTGCAACTAGACAACTGCTCAGCCACATGAACAGACAACTGAGCACTATAAACATTTTCAGGACATTTGTAACGTAGACCCTGGGGCAGTAACCACGTTCACCACTTGGACTGTACCTATAATATGATGTGGTGCCACCCATACCTCCGTACTATACACTATATGCCAGAGCATGTGAGCGGAGTGGAGCAGGAGCGAGCGGGGAGCGCGAGCGGGCGGATCTTGGACAGAGCGCAGAGCGGCATTTTTAAAAGGACGGAGCGTCGCCCTATTTGCCGCTCCAATTTCGATCCGCTCACACCACGATTCTGAAACATGCTCAGTCAAGCTAACAATGATAATGTGGTACAAGAAAACGAATGTGGAGACATCGTTTCAGTCAGTAAAGATTCATTTTGGAATCTAAAAAGAAAACATCTCTCCAAAACATGAAAGTATGCTACGTGAACACGCTGGGAAGAAAGCAAAAGGTTAGCAAATTGAATATGGTAACTTGTAACAAAGTGTAAATTAAATATAGCGTAATTTTCAAACAATTGATACAAGCCAATTTAATTTTAATCCTACGCGCTGCGCAAAAGTTCAGTTATAAGAATTTATATTCTCAAAAGTTCAGTTATTAGCCTACTTTTAAAACGTTTATGTATATTTTTTATATATATATTTTTGTTTATATACATTTTATTTATATTATTAGGCCCATTTATTCGTTTAATTTTACAGCAGTTTGTGTGTAAAATGGATATAAGCCAATTTAAATTTTAATCGTGCGCGTTGCGCAAAAGTTCACTTATCAAAATTCAAATAAAATTCAATCTTAATAGTTAATTTACTTTTAAAACTTTTATGTATATTTTTGTTTATATAATTTTTATTTATATTATTAGGCCCATTTATTCGTTTAATTTTACAGGACTTTTTGTGTAGGCTATATTCCTTCTTACATAGGCCTAATTTGTCATTTGAAATAAAACATTTCTATTTGAAAAATGTTGTTGTTGCTCATTAGTTCTTTAGGAGGTAAGGCTGTGGTCTAAGCTAAAAGTCATATACATGTAGATTTTTTTCCTTTTTTGGAGCGAGCGGGGGGCGATTTGAGTGGAGCGCGAAGCAAACTGCGTTGAGCGCTGAGCGATAATGAGCGGAGCGGCCTGATGTAGCTTTGAGCGGGGGAGCGGAGGGGTGAACAGTTCCGTGAGCGATGAGCGGAGATTCTCACCGCTCCACTCCGCTCATATGCTCTTCTATATGCATACACTAACCCTCTCTCTGCATATACAAAAGAGGGAGACAACAGCAAACCCTCTGGAAGGGCATTTCCTTCTGGCCCCAAAGGTTCTAAGAGAAACTCAATCACAGCACCTGAAATTTGGGGACAGGTCACCGGAACCGTATTTGGGGAATCTGAAAAAGCTCAGTACCATGCTCATTAAATAAATTAACATTACACTCGGATAATATTCATACCCAGCACAGCTGGAATCTTCTCCTTCTGAGCATACATACTAGGGGAACAGGCATCTTTTACAATCAAAATCCTTTCCTGGGTAATGTTACCCCAAATAAACTGACATCAAGTTCTACGTACCCCACACATGGAATATCCATCCCATTTGCAGCTTTCAATGCCAACCATGCACAGTCACAGAGACCCCCTTTCCCCAAATCCGAAAAATAATGGTTAAAATAACACTGTTATAGTGGTAATAGACACTGTGTCTAGTAAGCACAACACATTAACCATTCCCATTTTAACAATTAGTGTTGGACAAGACCCTACCACACTAGAAAAAGCTTGAGAATCAATTTTTGAGCCTAATGTCCTCATCTCCAGTGTGTGGCTCTGCACCCTGGAGGGCTCTAGTTTTCCGCCGACGAGACAGACTCAGCAGCTGCCACACCACTAGAACCCGAAGCAGGCACAGACCTAGTTTGCATATTGGTTGCACAATATCTTGTTATATGACCAGCTTGATTACATTTGATACATATGGGTTGGCCATCAGGTGCTCTACGAGATCCACTAGTTCTAGGGATTCTGTTAACATTACTTGCAGCCCCTTCTGGAGTGCTCAAAGTTTTAAGAATCAAATCCAATTGTGCCTGCTGTCGTAGGACCATATCTTTCAATTCTGCAAATTCAGAACTAACCACCTGATTCTCTTCACATGTAGCAACAGCTTGAGTTTCAAATAAATGAGGAACTACTCTACTTGACCTATTTCTCTGAGGCCCTCCTCCACCCAACGCACTGCCTCCTTGCGTAGGTCATGGAGAGTCAAAGAAAAATTCTGCCTCACCAACCTCTTTAGTTCTCCATGTAGGGTATGGTCTTGAACATTTTCACAAAATTGATCTCGCAGAACCACCTGATAGTCAGACACAGCATTAGGGTTAGCTTTTCGTACCCTGTTTTTAAGAGCCATCAATGCATGAGAAAACTCTTGTAAAGATTTCCCCTCCTTCTGTTTTCTGTCAAAAAACTGCTGTTGCAGGATAACATAGGGAGAAGAAGAGCAATACAGTTCACGCAACACTGCAAATATCTCAGTGGAATTCTCTTTAACTTCCTCAGGCCTAAACTTAATTTCAGTCCAAGCCTCCCCCTCTAAATGATCATAAACAAACATGGCTTTGTCTAATTCAGACATATGTCAACTCTCCACCTCTTCAATCCAATCCTCCAGAGAAAGAGAACCAGGGGACAATTTACCAGAGAATTTCGAACATTTTCTTTCTCTAGGCACATATATAGCCTGTTCACGCCGCTGTCCATTACCTTCTGGGGCTGAACTCGATTCAACACCTGTGCTGCGTTCCAAACCGCATACTTCCCTACTATTTAGTATGGGAAAAAGAGTAGGCGAGTGAAAAAGTATGTACGAATCCAAAAGAGTAGGCGAGAATTACCTGGGTGACGTACGAATTATCGCGAGATTCGGACTTAAGTGCGTTCCAATATGCCTACTTTCCTACTATATAGTAGGCGAAAACAGTGCGTGAAGGAAGCAGTACGTTCGAAACATCAGTATTCATAAAAGAGTAGGCGAGAAGTTCCCGGATGGCTTACTGCTTCCGGACAGATTTTTGAGTGCTCAACCGATGGATACTCTTCTATCCCAGGAGGCCACGCGAGAGGATACGTCTTAAAAAAGAAGAAGAAGAAGAAGGATACGTCATACGCAAATGATGACGGACGAGAGTGTTTTCAAATGTGAGTATTACAAATCAAATGATCGCATGTGTTCAACTACTGTACAGTAAACTGTTGAATTGTTGAAGATGTAAAGACGCTATATAGTATGGTAAATTTGTATGCATCTTAAATACAATTACTAAATGTCTATTTAATATCTGGTAAGAAAATCTAATATAAGAATTGCATATTTCTATGTCTAATAGATATGAAATAGACATCTGAGTTATGTATGTGTACTATTGTTTAAGAGAATTCACTGTTGTCAACACTGTTTTCATTAGACGAATGTTTAATAAATTTACATAAAGTAACTAAACATAAGTAATCTATTTCATTTGTTCATTAGTACTGTTGAAAAATTGTGGAACATTTATGATCAACATGTAAATGTAGTATTGAGCTTATAAATCACAGAGGTAACGTAAATCTTGTCTGGATGTTACAGGGACGGATGAGCATACACACCTGCTTATCCGGTGGAGAGTGGCTCATGAAGCCCTCTTCACCGGAAAGCGGAATGCTGCCATCAAAGGCTTTGAGTGAGTATACAGAAATAATAAAAAATCTATTTAATTGTTTATTTGTAGTATATTTCAACAGAGATATTACAGCACTTTTTTGATCCTTGATTTCTCTGCATTTGCTGCAGATCTTTTGTGGTGGAGCAGGACCTGCAAGGCAGGGTGACGGCAGCATTTGTAAAAAAAAAATGGGAAAACCTTAAACAAAAATACAAAGTAAGATCATTTTGTTACTTCTAATACAGAAATGAAATGATTAAATATTGTGATGTTAAAATGACTGCTTTTGTATCATGCTTGTGCATTTTTGCAGGATCTGAAATGTCCGCAGACAGGAAGGGGCACTGAGGATGGAGGGGCCACAGCAGCATCCTGGAAGTGGTACGCTGCCATGGATGAGGCAATTGGGGGCAGACCCTCCATCACTCCTCCTGCCCTCGTTGCCTCATGTGGGCTGGATGTTGCTGTGGCCTCTTCATCCTCAGTGAGGCCAGAGCCAGCAAGACCCAGAAAAAGGGTAAAAGACCTGGAGGACCTGATCCAGGAGATGGAGGAGAGAGAGGAGGAGAGAGAGAGGAAAGCAGCTGAGAGGGAGGAGAGACTGTGGAGAGAAATGGAGGAGAAGGAGGAGAGAAGAGAACGAGAGAGACGAGAGAGAGACGAAAGACAAGAAAAAGAAGTAAGAGAAAGAGAAGAGAGATGGCACCGGGAGGCAAGCGAGAGAGAGGAAAGGAGAGATAAAGAAACAAAAGAAAGGGATGAAAAATTCCTTTCTGTGCTTGAAATTCTTGCGAAAAAATAAATTCAATGACAAAAAACATATTATGATCATTTACACATTTGGGTTAAAATGAATTAAATTATATATATATATATATATATATATATATATACACACACACAGTACTGTGCAACAACAACAAATGGTGGCCTAAGACTTTTGTACAATACTATGTATATAAAACAAACAATTTCTAGGCATTCACAGTAGCCTACATTATAGACTTCTAGAAATTTAGTGATACTTTAAGATTGTGATAAAATTCATAAATTAAATATTTATGAAGTGATGAATAATTAGTGAATGTGTGATGTAATGTAAAAAAAAAAAAAAAAAAACACTTTAAAACAACAGTTTTATTGGAGTGTATTATATGACTTCTAAATGCACACAGAGCTCATGCAGGGATTTTCAAGGCAGGTCATGGAGGGTTCAGTTCCAGCACACCTGTCTGTGATTTTCAAGTAGTCAGTTATTAATTGGTTTAAATTGATTCAGGTGTGTATAATTAGGGTTGGACAATAGCCCTCCATGACCTAAGCTGAACTTGAGACTGTTTACACAAACTACCTTAAGTTTTGCATTAACTAGGGTTAATGAACCCAAGCAAAAAAAGGGTTAATGAACCCAAGCAAATAATTCAGTCATTATTTACTCCCCTTCATGTTGTTTGATCCCTCTGTTTTTTTTTTTTTTCTGAACACAAAAGGTGATTTTGGTCAGGTTTGTACTGTTGGTTTAATACAATACCACTCAATAGACTTTCAGAAGCTTCAAAAGCATCATCAAAATGACAGGAAGCTTCTGAAAGTTGGGCTCCATTGACTGATATTGTATGAAACCAGCAGAACAAACTTGACAAAAATCCCCTTTTGTATTTAAACAATAAAAAACAGAGGGATCTAACAGCATGAAAGCACATAAATAATGGCTGTATTTATATGTTGAGGTGAACTTACCCTTTCACCCACCAAATAGAAATTCTAGTAAATGTATGTATGCATTTTGTATTATAGTAATACCTTGACGAAATAAGTAGCTTTGAGCGTTTATGCCTGAGACCGTTTAAAAAAAAAGCTTTACAAAAATCAATCACATTTATGCATTTGGCAGATGTTTTTATCCAAAGTGACTAAATGCATTTATTACAGGGACAATGACCCTGGGCCAGCCTGGAGTAAAGAGCCTTGCTGATCGACCAGCGATCGTCTGCTAACCAGTTCAGTGGTTTAGCCCACTACACCACAAAGGTAGTAAAGCTCTAACAAATATTTGCATGTAATTGTAAACCTATAAAATTACATTTGGCAAGAAACAGAATGCTGACAACATGAATTGTAAAACATTTTAATCTTATTAAATGTTTTAAAGGTAGTCGTGCTCATGGAGAGCAGGCACAGGGATGTTTGGAGCAGACACAGCAGCAGCCAGATTCTCCCGCACATGTTCTCCCACTCTTGCTTCAAGGTTGTGGGGATCAGGGAGGCCGTCATCAAGGTCTTCCTCATCCTCTGGCTCAACGATGTCCCCATTGACTAGAGCGAGATTGTGAAGCACAGCGCAGCACGCAACAACCTCAGGCACGAAGGCAGGGCTCACCTCCAAGGCCTTGAAGAAAATGCAGCGCCAGCGTGTCTTCAGCATCCCAAAAGCTCTCTCCACGATGTTGCGGGCACGGGAGTGCTTGCTGTTGAAACGAGCCTGCACAGGGTTCTGTACTGGCTCTCTGTACGGGGTGATGAGGCAGATGGGGGCACTCAGGCAAGGATAGCCTCCATCCCCGAGGATGCACTTGCCTGCAGGAGGATAAAGGCTGCCAGCATACACAGGGCTGTTCCTCAGCACCCTGGCATCGTGCACAGACCCAGGATATCCCACAAAGACATCAAGGAATTTCCCCCGGTGATCAGTGATGGCCTGGAGTTGGATGGAGTGAAACAGCTTCCTGTTGAAGTAACAGTGGGAGTTATTTGCTGGAGGTTTGATACGGATATGACAGCCGTCTATTGCACCAACTGCTCTGCTGAAAGCTGGTGACCCAGCCAGCTGTGCAAATCCTGCTCCCACTGCCTCCAGGTCATCTCCGGTCGGAAAGCAGATCACCCTCCTCAAAATTCCCATGATGGCCTTGCTCATTCTGTGCACAATGTTATACACAGAGGTCTTTGGGATGTCGAAGGCCTGCGACACCACCCTGTAGGATGCTGCATGGGCCAGCCAGTGCAGGAACACAAGGACCTCAATCTCCCGTTCCCATCCATGGTCCGATTCCAGTCTGACTGCAGCAATCAGGGACATGATGGACGGCAAAGACAGGCGAAGGTGGGCACGGTGGTCAGCTGCTTCATCAAAATAGAGCCGCAGAATGGGAACAGCTCTGTTGAGATGGCAGTATGATGTGGGGTTCACCGCCTGTAAATACATGATAGTTTGTTAGAACAAAAAGCTTGAATAAAGCAATGTTTCATATGGTATTGACTTGTATATGTATTTATTTATTGTGATGATTTGATATCTTTTATTCATTCATTTACTTATTTTTATTCATGTTTCATATTAAATATTTATTCATGTTTCAATAAAATATTAATTTCATGAATTCTTGCATTAATCATTGCTTGAATGAAATTGTATGTATTCACATCAGCTGCATTTGTCTAGTGTGTATTCATACATCTATGTCATATGACAATACAACAGTTTGCTTGTTTTACCATAATATATAATTTTAATTAAGAAAATGTTATATAATTAAGTGCTGGTCAGCATTTGTCATTATTATTGTCCATAAGTGGTGGGGTGGGCTAGTAATGCAATTCATTCTGGGGTAATCTTATTTTTTTAAGTAGTAATACTTGCTTTGTTGGAGTATGAAATCATAAGTCTTCTCCAAAGGCGAGATCTCCGAGCAGCTGCCCGACGTCTCCTTTGTGCACACATTCGTCTAACTATTGCAGACATGCCAACCATTTCAGACGCTGATGAAAACCGTTCTAGTTAGGTTGTAGCCTACTGATGCAGTGAGATGCCGGTGCACCTGTTGCTCATAACTTTTAAATTGTTGCGCTTGTGATAACGTCATAGGTCACATGATAACGTCAACATGGCGGATGATGTCCGGATCGCATCCATACTCAACGAGATTTGGCGATAAAGTACCTACTCTTTTAGTGCTCGTTAAGTAAGTACTTATTGAAATTAAGTACCTACTCATTGAGTATGCGGTTTGGAACGCAGCCCTGCTGAACCTCCAGCTTGAGGCTTAGTCTTTCATTTTCAATTTGCAGTTGCTCTAACTGCTCTCGTAGTTGTTGCAGCTCTCTGCCATAACTGCAACAGACCAATCCAAGCCCACGAGCTGATTGCTGTTCCTCCCTACCAAAAAACAACAACAAAACAACAACAAAACAAAACTATCTACTTTCCAGCCTTTAATACCACATAAAAGAAAAAAAGAAAATGGTTACCCTGCCGACTGCGCAAAATGTTACAAAGGTAACTGTTCCTTTAAGCAAGGGAGATAAAAAAACTAACTACAATGTACTCACAAAAAAACAGATTTATTGACAAATAAACCAATATGACAATAATACATACGTATATCAAATCAAAGAAAAGAAAATACATTGTAAAATAAAAACTCATTCCCCCTCAAAAGAATATTAATAACCAGCCAACCCCCTATAAACCCCAATACAATCCCAACTTTGTCACAAAGAACAATTCAAAATAAAGCACAAAGTAAATTACACAAACAACCCCAAAATCATATTAAATAAGAGCATAGCACACTCAAACCAAACCAAATAAATAAATTCCACTACAAACTTAAGTCTCATGCAAATAAATAGTTCAAGTGTTTTAAAGCATCAATATAGTACAGAGAGTACAAGGGTTGGCTGGCAACACAAGGCTGGGAAGTGATATACAAACAAGGAAAAAGTAAAAAAAATAAAACACCCTGCTAGCCAGTATGATTCACAACATCTATACACTCATTGCGCTGGAGGCATACAGCACACACATGCAGGTACTGGCTAGCTGGGGAAATCAAAACAAAACAAACACAAGAGGAACAGCGATCAACTAAACCTAATACAAAAACAAACACAATTAACAATACACAAAAATAACCACAAAACATATTTTTTACTTACTTTAAGTAATAGTTACTTACTTTTACTTTACTTTAAAAATAAAATCAAGACACTTACAAACACTGTACAAAAACCTCAAATTACCTGCAACACAGCCACCAACCCTGGACTAACTTCCAAGATAGGAACGGGCGTGACCAATGACCTACAAATACACAATGTTTGCGTCTGCATTAAAAACAATTCCCTAATTTAATAAAACAAGGCTTCATAAATATGAAACAAAACAATCACTATTTATTTAGCCTACCTGCTCACCAGAACGTTCATGTACAAACCCACATGGACATGTCACCGGACAGCACAATGTTTGTGTCTGCATTTAAAACATCCAATTCAGTGAGAAAAAGGCTTTGTAAATATAAAACCAAACAGTCAATATTCGCTTGCCCTACCTGCTCACCTATGGAATTACTTTTGT
This sequence comes from Abramis brama, assembly GCF_963993115.1. Classification (NCBI taxonomy): domain Eukaryota; kingdom Metazoa; phylum Chordata; class Actinopteri; order Cypriniformes; family Leuciscidae; genus Abramis; species Abramis brama. Next base: position 37,863,368 of record NC_139967.1, on the reverse strand, counting down.
GCCAATAATAATGAACGTAACTTTTCAAGAAACTAATGAAAATATAAATTGAAACTGAATAAAATATCTTTGAAACTGAAAAATAATAAATCGCAGGCAAATTTTTTGACTTCGTTTTTAATACACTGAATATTTTGCTAACTATTTCTCATATTTCTTTCACTGATCTGAACTTACAAATGCGCTTCCAGAGTTTTCATTTACACTTCTGAAGTTTTCGTTTACGCTCCCTGAGTTTTCGTTCGCCGTTCTGACACATTTCTCTCGTGGGGGCGGGGCTAGTAGCAGTGTGTTCTCATTAGCTACTGAGTTTTTGATTGACAGCTTATTCACCTGGAAGTGAAGACGTCAGTGGTGTGTTTATGTGTGGATGTGAGCGTCTGTAAGCGCAGCTTTCTATTACACTTCAGTGATATTAAGTTTATATCTGTATTTATTTGCTGCTACACTATATTGTTGAGATGATTTCTTATAGAAGGAATAGTACAGACGAATGATATCATTATCATTAGTCATCATCGCTATCAGGATACTGGATAGCCTAGGCTACTCGTGGTAAGTCTTATTTTTTTATTTTTTTATTAATACTATACTAATACTATTTATAATGTAAACAAAAACTTCAGAAGCGTAAATGAAAACTCTGGAAGCGCATTTGTAAGTTCAGATCAGCGAAAGAAATATGAGAAATAGTTAGCAAAACATGCAGGGTATTAAAAACGAAGTCAAAATATTTGCCTGCGATTTATTCTTTTTCAGTTTCAAATATATTTTATTCAGTTTCAATTTATATTTTCATTAGTTTTTTGAAAAGTTACGTTCATTATTATTGGCACAAAAGTAATTCCATACTCACCCAGACTGCATCTGTGCACCAACAAACAAGGAAGTGCTACCAAACAGCATAATTCCACACAAAAGATTGGACCTCCTCTTTAGGCCTCCCTACAAATGCCTGCTTAAAAACCCTCTACCTACGTGGCCACGCCCTCTACTAATTGCCACCTCACTGGCTACACTTTAAATGCCAGTTGCGCTCGCTCCATGGCAGATTCGCTATTTACATGACAGAATTTGATAGTGGAAAGACCAAAGCCGTCTCCAGAGTGCAAACGGAACTGCTCGTGCGCGAGGTAAAAGTGTGCAAGCAGACCATCTACAGGACAAGCCGGATTCCACCATATCTTTATGTACACAATAATAATCTTTTACATTGTAATTCTTTTATTTTAAATATTTGGCATGTTTGTGTGCTGCTGTTAAACCCTGTGTGTTTAATAAGCAGAGTGTATGCGCGTTGTGGACCTGCCTATAGGCACACATTACTAACACGCTATTTAAATAACAAAAAAATAATTATATTGCGCCATTGACTTTAGACCAGGTTTCAGTTGGTCAATGGCGCAGTCTATTTCTGTTGCCTCAAAATAGCAACGCGCCAACAATGCGCCAGAACACTCCTCATTTTCAGACCAGCACGCCCATGGGCGCACAAATGGGCGCAAATGCATTTGTTATTTAAACAATGTGGTGCAGGACGTGAAAATGATAACTGCGTCGGACTGAAACTAGCAAAAAACATGTGCTTGGCGCTGCATTGCGCCGGGTGTAAGATAGGGATCAAAGTCTGTAAAACGTTTCATTTCACAGAAGAGGAGTAATACAAAATACAAGTGCTGAAAAACAAGTTTAAATAACTTCTGTGAACCTTGTAAAAACATACCGTACATTAGACGTGTGTTCTTCACATGCTCGCAGGGACCCATGCACAGAAACGATTAACGCTTATGTCACAGACCTCAAAAAGAAAGCAAAAGACTGAGTTCGGGGATCTGCACGACTCATTAATTCATGACAGAATTGAATGTGGCGTAAAAGATGATAAATTAAGAGGCAGACTTCTGAGAGAGGCAGACCTCTCACTTGAAATAGCCATCAACATCTGTAGGGCCAGTGAGATCATCAAGTCAGATGAAAGAGCTGAACGACGAGATGGAGGCACACAGAGTCAAAACAGTGAAGCCACAGCAACAAGATGGTAAATCGGATCAGAGTGTGTTGACAAAAAAGGAATGCAGCAAATGTGGCTACAAGCATGAATATAGAAATTGTCCTGCCTTTGGGAAAACATGTAAGAACTGTCAAAAGAAAAATCAACTTCCAAGAAGTGCACATTTTATGAGTCAGAGTAAAAGAATGCACACAGTTGAATAGAGCGAGGATATGTTCATTGGAACAGTACAGCAAGAGCAGGTCAACGATATAAGATCTATTACATTTCAAAATGAAAACAATTGGACTGAAACTCTCAAAATAAACAAGAGAAATGTCACAGTTAAAATTGATACTGGTGCTGAATGCAATGTGTTGGCGGAATGTGTGTATAAAGCACTGAACATCACAGGAAGGCTGCAAAAATCAAGCTGCAAGCTAGTTGCTTACTCAGACCACAAGATGGAGCCATTAGGCAAGAAAGCGCTCACCTATGAGTACAAGGGACAAAAGTACAAGATGCATTTGAAATCATACAGAGAGAGATGCACCAGCAATTCTTGGACATGCTGTCTGCCAAAAATTAGGCTTGGTAAAAAGACTGTATCAAGTTGAGAAAAATAATGACATTCTCAAAGAGTTTGATGATCTGTTTGTAGGACTAGGCTGCTTACCCAGTGAACACCACATACAAATAAACACAGACATCAGACAAGTTGTGCATGCTCCAAGGAGGATCCCAGTAGCTCTCAGAGAATATTTTTTCTCAATATTTTTTAAATTATTGAAAATAATCTGAAATTAAACAAACAAATGCAAAATCAGAATGCATCTTCCCAGACAAGAAATGCTTAGCAAAATACAGCTGGTGGAGTCTCACCTCGGAATCGTGAAGAGCAAAGCAAGAGGCAGAGACATTATGTATTTGCCAAATATGTTAGCACATATTGAAGAGACAGTGTCCAAATGCGTGGTTTGCAACGAGAACAAAAACAACATCAGAGAGAGCCACTGCTGCCACAAGCATTACCTGGACGACCATGGGAGAAGATTGGGACAGACTTTTTTTATCATAAAGGGTTTGCATTTCTGTTGTGTATGGATTACTTTTCAAAGTATCCAGAGATTAGAAAGCTCACTGACACTACAAGCCGAGCAGTGATCCTGGAGATGAAGTCCATTTTTTGCAAGGTTATTCCATTATTCCATATCTGACAACGGACCTCAATATAGTGCTGAGTTTACTATCTTCGCTGAGGAGTGGAACTTCAAGCATATAACATCCAGTCAGTTACGCACAATATAATGGTCAAGCTGACAGGACTGTGCAAACTGTAAAGAATCTGTTGAAGAAATCACAAAGTAACAACAGTGACCCATATGTTGCACTACTTGAGTACTGCAGCACGCCAATAGAAGGATATTGTCTCCTGCACAGCTGTTGATGGGGTGACGTCTCAGGACAAAGTTGCCAATGTCATCTGCACTGCTTAAATCCAATGCCAGAAAGTGCAAAGAAAGCTCAAAGAATGACAGAGAAAGCAAAAATTATATTATGACAGACAGACAAAGCTCTTGATGGATCTGCAACCTGCAACCTGCTGTAGTCCAAAGGAAACATGAGCATCCAAGATCCTTTATGGTCAGAACACCAGATGGGAACGTGTTCAGGAAGAATCACAAACATCTAAGGAAAATAAAAGAGACAGATAAGTCAGTATTTGACAAGAGCATTGTCATGGAAACAAGTGGTCAGTAGGAGGTAGAACAGTTACAGAATTTTTTTTCTGATACTCATGACAAGGAAAAGTCTCACTCTGATGATAACTCTCATGATGACCAAGGGCAATCATACCGTACCAGATCTCGAAGATTAGTGAGAATGCCTGCGAGATACAGAGACTGAGTTTCAATAAACATGGTGCTGAGTCTTTGGAATTTTGCATGTATTACGTTCAGATTACATATTTATCAGTTTGTAGTTATAGTAAAAAAAATTATTGGTTTTGTAACAGACTACATGTTTATGACTCTGTTGAATGTTGTTATATGCAAATGAAAAAAATAAATAAATAAATAAATAAAGATGGGATGTAATATATGTGGATGTATTGTGTGCCCATTGGGCATCCGTATTAGTCACGTGCAATGAGAGTGAAGGGGATAATAAAAAGTGACTGGCATCTGAGCAACAGTTCCAAGTCCTCTCATCAATATAAAAACATAACAGGGACGAAAATCTGGCATTTCATGCAGTGTGGCAGTCTCTTTCTTTTCAGTTTCAACCCATCTTTACCATGCACACAAATTCACAAACATACATACATAATTTGCAGAAACAGGGTGACTTATGCAGTACCCTTTGAGCCCCTCTAACTTATTAAATAACAAAAAGACTTAGTAAATGAGCATTGCAAGGTCATGTTTTTATCCAATTCTAAAAATTCCACTAATTCCACTAAAACATCACAAAATTAATTAGATCCATTGCTTATATTTGCTCATGTTTGAGCTGTTGTTTGAAACCAAAATTGTGTCACTTCCTGGAGATCGATTTCATTTAGGAACTGGCTTTTGTTAGTTAAGGGGATTTTACAAAAGATTGATGAGATGGAAAGTGAATTTGAGGACACTGGAAACCCTGTATGATGAGTAATGATGAACAAGAAAAAACAAGAAAAACATCTATGTTTGGAACATTTATATTAGAGAAAGTATAAAATAAAGAAACACCTGGAATGTTTCTTTATTAATTAAGAATTAAGTTTAATTAGATTTTAAGTTTTTCATGACAAAAAATGTCCACTAAAACTAAAAGTTCTGAATGGATTTAAAATGTACTCATCTGTTGACTTAATTAAAAAGAAAACTATACAATGTTCAACTTTAAATATTGTTGTTATCCAACAGATTTAGACATATGTGAAGGGAACATGATAATGCATTGCATAACATCAGTTTTTTAATTCAACTTAATAAAATTATTTGACAGTTCCTTTGGATTGTGCAGAATACAGTAGCACCATTATCTGCTTACCAGTAGGAGGCGTACACGTGTGTACATCCAAGTAAGAAGCTAACTGTGCTTTGTTAGTCCATTTGATCTATTGGATCTATCAGTTTTAGCCAGATTATAAGGCCAAACATCAAACACTCTGCACCAAACAATGTTCTTTAACAGCCTGCCAATACATTCACAGACAGACCCTGCACTCTGGCCAAAGACTCAGATTTTTCTGAGATTGTGAGCTGCTCCTGATGACACTACACTGGTGTATATACAATATGCACTATGCAGACAGTAAAGTCATCATTCTGGTTTTACAGCACAGAAAATAATTCTCCACTAAACTTTTTCTTGAATCCATGTCACGGGTCAAACCTCACTTAGCCTAATTATCCCACTTTATCTTCTCCTGTCTCTCTCTCCCCATGTCGCTCGTTTAGCACCATGCTCTCAATCTCCACATTAAGATATCCCTCGTCTGAACCTCTTAAGGAACATGTGCTAAATCCAGTCTTACATGCTTGAACCTCTAGAGGTACTCACTGGGTTAACCTGATAACTTGAAAATTGGCTTGACCTGAACGATTCTTCCTAAGGAATATAGAAGAGGAAACCAAAATTAAGGTCACCAAATCAATGTATGTGTTATGTGGCTAGTTAAAGGGCTAGTTAAATATGAAAGTTTTTTCATATTAAACTATGTTATTCCCTTATCTAAGACGAGTTGATACATACCTCTCTCATCTCAGTGCGTGCACTTAATCACTCTAGCGCGCGGTGACACTTTGAAAGCACTTAGCTTACCCCAGTATATTCAATGGTATCTAACAGCAATGAATTTAGAAGTGACCAAACACATCAACGTTTTCCCTATTTAAAAACAGTTACACGAGTAGTTATACGACCAAATATGGTGACACAAAATAAACGTGGCGCTTTTCTAAGCGGGTTAAAAAGGATAACTATAATGTATGGCGGAATAGCACTTTTGGAAGTACTTCGACTCGGCGCAGTAAAAAGTCACGCCTGATCCTCTTTCCACTATTGACAGAAGTGAGAGGAAGAGGATCAGGCGTGACTTTTTACTGCGCCGAGTCGAAGTACTTCCAAAAGTGCTATTACACCATACATTATAGTTATCCTTTTTAACCCACTTAGAAAAGCGCAACGTTTTATTTTGTGTCACCATATTTGGTCGTATAACTACTCGTGTAAAATACCATTGAATATACTGGGGTAAGCTAAGTGCTTTCAAAGTGTCACCGTGCGCTAGAGCGATTAAGTGCACGCACTGAGATGAGAGAGGTATCAACTCGTCTTAGTTAAGGGAATAACATAATTTAATATGAAAAAACGGTGGAGTATCCCTTTAATCCGCTGAAAAAATATATTTTTTATTTTATTTTTATATATAAAATATATAAAAAATATTTTCAGGTACAAAATGGTCATTTTTGACCCCGTGGAGACATTGTTTGTTCCCCATGAATAAAACAGCTTATAAATCATACTAAATGAGTTTTTTTTTTTTTTAGATATGTAAAAAATGCAGAAACTTTGCGTGTATGTCCTGAACCTCAGGTTGCTCTAGGGGAACTGTCACTGTAATAAGTTTACTGTATATCACCATGGAGAAACACATCTGCTATATGACAAGATGTATTATATACAACATGTATTTTTTGTGTTTATTTATTCAAGTCACACTTCTCCTCACAAAATTGCACTGGTTGCCAATAGCCACTAACATAAAATTCAAGGCACTGATGCTTACCTTCAGAACAACCACTGGCTCTGCACCCCTATACCTAAACTCATTACTATGCGCCCTCCCGAAGCTTGCGTTCTGCAAGTGAATAACGCTTTGTGGTGCCATCTCAAAAAGGCACAAAATCACTTTCACGGACCTTCACCTGGACTGTGCCCTGCTGGTGGAATGACCTGCCTTACTCAAACCGAGCTGCTGAGTCCGTAGCCATTTTCAAGAAACAGCTGAAGACGCATCTTTTTCGGCAACACTTGACCCATTAATACTTCTATATCTATATATATTTTTGGTAACACTTTATTTTGATAGTCTACTTTAGACATTCTACTAACTATAAGTAACTTTGCAACTACATGTCAACTAACTCTCATTAGATTATTAGTCGACTGCATGCTTGATATCTGCTAACACTTCATTTTGATGGTCCCCCAACAGATATTCTACTGACTATAAGTAACTTGGCAACTTCAAGTCAACTTATTCTCCTAACCCGAACCTGAACCCTAACACCTAACCATAACCTAACAGTCTACTATAGTCTACTAATACTCCATTGAGAGTTAGTTGACATGTAGTTGCAAAGTTACTTATAGTTAGTAGAATGTCTAAAGTGGACTATTGAAATAAAGTGTAACCATATATATTTTTAAATTCCTACATGTTCTGCGTTGGACTAAACTGGGAATGGTCATACACTTGCATATTGTTGCCCTATTGTTAGTTTGATTGCTCTCCTCATTTGTAAGTCGTTTTGGATAAAAGTATCTGCTAAATGATTAAATGTAAATATATATACAAAAAAATATATAGATATATAATCTAATGGTATTAATCCAAACTCTCTTTTAATATAAGATAGCTAACTAAAGGTGAAACAATGACCTGAACCTTAATTTAGAAATTTCTGGAATGTCTGATTTTTTTATTTTTTGTGTGTTCTAGAGAATGCATTCAATACAATCCTCTTTAATGCAAATGAAAACAACAACCTTTGGATGTTTTTGCTTAATAATTTCATTGAGTGTTTGAGAGGATTTGCATAAAGTAGATTTAAAGGCAAAACGCCTGTGTTCTTTAGTTTTACCAAAACCAACTTCTTGAGGTGCATCCTTGCTTGTGTGCAAGTGTAGTAAAGAATTTCACTTATATGACAGACACTTGATGCTTTTTTTCACATGTCCATAAAATAGTGAATTAGAATTGTATAGTTCATAATTTAACAAATTTCATGCCTAGGCACAATTTGTATTTGTCTACACAACTTGAAGCATAAGCATTAAGATGCATGCATTAAGATCAGCAGTTTTGATTCGAATAGCTGATTTCTGACTGAGAGCAAGACAAACACAAGATAGAGTGACAACAGTTAATGCATCCTAAGTAGGGGTTTATTGCTTGTGCAGTGCCCTTTTGATAACTAATCTGACCCACAGCAGACTTACACTAATAGACTGTGACAAGTCTCTTTCCATTCTAATCCACCAACCGTAATCTACACAGGCTAATTGAACTATCAGCTGGATTTCAGATGGACTGGAAGTGCCTCCTCACTCTCCTCACTTTGCAATCCAAACGAGAGTGAAACTGGGGAGGGAGGCAAGCCACTGAATGACGTTATCTGGAGGCAGGTGTACCAGTGGGCAATCTGAGTTTTAAAATGCTTGCTGAAGGAGAGAGAGTTTTACCTGGTCTGTGGAGTTCTGAGACAGAGGGGCCAACGCTTTGGATTTGATATAGGAAGCTTTTAAACCACAATTGGTTTTCTTTGTCACAGGGATTCTACAAAAGGGAGAGCTACAAAAATAAAGGTAGGGACATTAAAGATAAATTATTTTGTAGTATGATGGAAAATATTTTGTGTCTGTGTGTATGTTGTGCAGGTGTGGCTGCAAAGGCATAGCTTTGGTTTTATTATTGGTGAAGACATTTCACAATCAAACTATACAGGTGCATGATATTTTTGCTTACACTGGGAAATTGTTGGTTACAGACGAACAGTTTTTTTTTTTTTTTTTTTTTTTACAAAGAGTGTAAGTATATGTCTTCTAGCTTTTGTATGTATGAGTAAACATATAATATATATATTTAACTACTCTATTATTCAGATCAGTGGTCAAGAACAGTTTTTCTAATAATAATAATAATAATAATTATAATAGCAACTTTTTTGCTGTAATTCCTCAGGGACTAGCAAGAGATCAGATCTTACTTTGTGGTTATTGATACAATTAGAATTCACATAAAGTAAAGAAAATATTTGTGATCATTTTTCTTACAATACGTTTGGAAACAGGGTTGAATGGTTTAACTTGATTGATGCAGTCACACCCAAACGTGTGAAATTTGAAATAAGATGTTAACTTTTCTTCCTGCAAGTGTAGTAGTTCCAGTGTTGGGAAAGTTACTATGGAAATGTAATAGGTTACAGATTACATGTAACTCCCTTTGTAATCATTAACATTTTCATAAGTAACTATTTGAATTACACTTTTTTTTTTTCTCAGTAACTGTACAGTAACTGATTACAGTTACATTTATTTTGTAATTAAATTATGTAACTGCGTTACATGTAACTAGTTACTCCCCAACACTGAATCGTTCTAAATAATGTTATTTGTGGGTGTCATAATTTGAAGAGCATCACTACTGTGGATATACAACGCAAACAGCGCTTGCTTTTACCATTGTTTACACCAGTCTCACTCATAACAAACAGATTTTTGTTATTTTCATTTATGTCTGATAAATTGCCACTGGCATTTTCAGCCCTTGGTTATTATTAAAATAATCCACTGTTCAAATGGGATGAAATGACAAGAATGACAAGTGTCTGTAGTTTGTTCCCTCTTTACTCCGTCATTTGGATGCTTTCGTCAGTTCTGTTTTTTTTTTTTCTTGTCCGCTGATTCGCTAATCTGAACAGCTGCGATCACTCTCACCAACGAGCTCCGCCGCCAATTCGACATGTAGTATCAGTCAATGGGTACTGAGCCAACGGTATGGAATTCACCTGAAAGCCAGACGCTCAAAAACAGCCCAACATTGCCTGACGGCCAACCACCCAGTGAACCCAGAACGTTCCCCTTATGTTCCCATATTGTCCCCATTTTTTTTCTTTCTTTTTTCTTGGAACGTCTATTTCACTGTTAAAGACAGCAAGCGACTGTCGAACGTAGTGGAAGAAGTCGCGTCTTGTGCGTCATATCGAGAATCCCCTATTGATTTGTCACCCGTGACCCTGACAAATGACTTGTCGGAAGCTATATACACTCTGCTCACGTCACGGTCGGTCACTTTGTCATTCTTGCGAAGAGATCTCACTCGAGCATGCAGGGCTTTTTTGATGAGCAACTGCTCCCCGCTACAGCTGGGTCTTGGGAATTCATATTGGATTAAATCCAATTGTCGTTACGTGCTTTGAACTTATTCATCGGATCAGATACCCATTGGTTATCCAGCCTTTCATTAGAATCAATTACTACTAGCAGTGCTAAGGTGAGTATTTTACGTGAACTCAGTGGTTAATCAGAGTTCTATCAAACTGTGTGTAGTATTGCTTGTAGTCTTTAGACGACTACTTTATGAACACTCATTGGTAAACCAGGGGCCGGTTTCACAAAGATAGACTTTGACTATGGCTTAGATATAGTAGATGGTCAGACTTCAGATAGACATCTAAATCAGACCGTTGCACAAAGCACTTAAGACTCTGACTATCTTAAGTAGGACTACACTGCAATGCATTCTGGGTAAAATAAGACACTTTTCAAAACAAAAAACATGTCGGATCGAGTAAGCGCATTCAACTACTCAGTGCAGTTTACCCCAGCGGAAAATATGTGTTTGTTGGAGGAGTATAACAGTTACAAGGACATTTTACTTGGGAAATTTAGCGGAGAATGTAGTAACAAGAAGAAATGTTTAATTTGGAAAAAGATTACTACGACAGTTAACAGCGTTAATCCGATCGTTGAGCGTTAAGGCCTATTTATACTTCTGCGTCGAACTCACGCCATAGCTACGTCGTAGGCTGTGTGTAGCGCGCGTACCCTTCGGCGTACCCTGACGTGCACCTCTCCAAAAATGTAACAATGCGTCAACTCTACGCGGACGCAAGCGCTGTGATTGGTCTGCTAGGACCGCTCCCTCGGGTTTCACACGCTCCCTCTGCATGCGCGTCAATGCAGACAACGACGCAGAAGCATAAATGAAAACCAACGCGTTGCCTACAGCGTAGAGGCTACGGCGTGAGTTTGACGCAGAAGTATAATGAGGCCTTTAAAGACGTACAGAAAAGATACAAAAACATGGTACAAGATACCCTGTATACCACCCGTGACACAGAAGCTTTGCTGAGACCTACTGTGTCACCAACAGCATTCAGAAAAGTTCCTGTTGCATAAAATCTCAACGCAGTGCAAACCTGCGGTGCCATTCGGCGTCTGTCCGCAGCGCCCAGCAATGGCTCAGGACCTTGTTCAAAATCCTGCCGCGCCACAGAGCACCATTTACATTTTTGTCTCATATTTGTCTCAAATCGTCGTTAATGTATATACTGACTTCACCCTGTCCTGCAATATACATTTAGTTTTACATTAATTTACAGAAATCAGCTGCGTGGATGAAAACTGCTGATGTTATCGGATTTTCAGGTGATATTCTCAATTCATTCAGTTAACGGATGCTCTGAGGTAAAGTGTTCAGACTGCAGACTTTAGTTTGTAACGATTGTATTTAATTGTACAGTAGCCTACAATCATAACATAGTACACACATTATCTTAATTCCATAATGTCCTTAAACATAACAATATTGCTGGCCATAAACTGAGAAAATGCACGTCCGGTGTGCGATACCTCGAGTTGTCCTAGATGCGATGCGGCACGGCGCTGCGCTTCTCGTCCGGTGTGCGACCCCCTTTAGACCTAAGTTAGCCTGGGGGTAAGGTGTCTAATTTTTTTGGTCTAAATTAAGTCAGTCTTTATTTTTGTGAAACAGTCTAACTTGCATTAGACTAGTCTATGAGCAAATTTTAGACTTGTCTAACACTATAGATCGGTCTAAAATAGCTTTGTGAAACCGGCCCCAGAGCTATATTCAGTTGACGGGGGTTACCGTAGCAACTGTAACACCTTATTCTTCAGCGCTGCCATTTCTCTGCCTCTAATATTCTATTATTATCCCATTGGTTACCAGGGGGTTTTCATTTACTGGTTTGGGAAGTAATTGTAGCTTCATGCTCTCTCTGCTCTGGTCCAATGGATCTTATGGGTGCCCTTATTAAATATCCCACTTGCTTAAAGGGTTAGTTCACCCAAAAATGAAAATTATGTCAGTAATTACTCACCCTCATGTTGTTCCAACCATGTTCATCTTTGGATCACAAATTAAGATATTTTTGATGAAATCTGACAGCTTTCTCACTCCTCCTATAGGCTTTCAGAGGGACCCAAACTCGCCGGCCCAGAATAGTTATTAAAAACATTGTTAAAATAGTCCAAGTGACTACAGTGGCTCTACATTATGTTTATCATGCGACGACGATACTTCTTGTGCGGAAAAACAACAAAAATAACGACTTTATCCAACTATTAGTGTTCTTCAATGTGGGCCTCTGACGAGAGTTCACGGGAGCGCCAGGACGCATGCGCGAGAACTGAGATTACGGCGTTCTTCTTCTACACCTACTTGTTACTTGGTGTATATACAATCCAACTGTAGTGATAATCCAATGAAAAGTGATGGGGTTTGCTGGAATGGAAAGTCCTTAAAAGAAACTCCTCAATTCAGCATTGGTCGTCTTGACAGAGACCCTTGCTGTGTCCCAATGTGAAGGCTGCATCCTTCGAAGGCCGCAGACTTCAAAGGATGCAGCCTATGCGTCCTTCGAAGGACGCATCATGTAGCCTTCGTAGGATTTCCTAATTGCGCAACCAGGTGTTCCCGATTACCGCTCCTGGCGCCAAGCAACGGTGCAAGAGGACAGCTGCCATCCTGATAATTCATTTGATATAATTGAGTAAACAGCTATGGAGCCAGCTTGGCTATTGTCATTTGTATGTTTTATATTTTACTGGAGGACATGGTGAGGATGTTTCAGCCCCGGCTCTGCCGGGTCATGTATTTTAGGCTTAGACCATGGCCAGCTAAATTAAGCTGGTTTGCTGCGTCCTGAATTGGCGGATTACACTTTAAACTGTTCAAGTATTGGGTGTTAACTTACGTAAATAATGTAATGATATATGCACATAAAATAAAACTTACATAGGCATATATATATATATATATATATATTTTTTTTTTTTTTTATTATTATTATTATTTTTTTTCAAAGGTTCAAATGTTCACTTATATCTTACCTTGATGCGATTTTGTAGGCTTTTTTTAATTATGTACACAAATGCACCATGGTGAACATACAGGTTTTCAACCCTGTTTGAATCTCCCACCAGCAGAGAGGCCTTACCAGGGTCTCTATTGTGGAGCCCATCCCGGTCCAGCAGCACCACCAGGGTCTCCCTGCTCAGCTCAATAAAAGCCTACATCATTTTTTCTTATTTTATGTACTGTAAATTTAAATGTTTATGTTGATTTTTAAAAAAAGAAGAGAAAAAAAGTTAAACAAAAATATATAGAAAAAATTTATATTTTTCAATCATTCTCTCAAGAAGAGAAAACAGCCTGTCCATCCTCTCCCTACTCTCCTCACCTCTGCCTCTCTCTGTATTTGCATGTCTTCTCTGTCTCGCTGCCTTCGTGCTGGTGCTGCTGCCCCTGGCTCCTCCTCACCGTGGGCACCCACTGCTGAACTCTGCCCTGGTGTGTCCTCAGGGATTGAGGCAATGAGGACAGGGGGGTTGGTGCAATGCCTCTGTCCCAACACCTCATCCATGAGGACAAACCAGGGCCAAGTTTCAGCAGTGGGTTCCCACTCACACCCTCACATGTCCCAGGACACTTGCAATCCTAAGGCAGAGCAAATTAACCATGGCTTGTTAACAACAACAGCACAATACATTTCAGCAAAGACGCGTGTATAAACTTCCTTACTTTGTAATATTATTTTTATTTTTTTTGCCTGTATGGGAGTTACCCTCCTCAGCAGACCCATTTTCTCCAGAATTGCTCTAAAAAAGCAGAAAATGGTACTTATGAAAAATATTAACACAGGGGTGCAATCTTAACATCAGTGCATTGTTAACACTGCAAAATATGACACATCAGGACATGCATACAAAATACTTAAGAAATCATATTTCTGGATTCTCAAATTTGGTTAAAACCTTTGTAGACATAGCTTGCATGACAGCACTACAAAAACACATACAAGTGAAACCCCATTTGCCTTATCTACTGCTTTTCTTATTGTTGTGGGCTTTATAGGGTGAGTGATATTTCTTATAATACACAAGTGAGACAGACTAGTGCAAATATTACAAATAGGTTGTTGTCTTGCCTCCAGTTTTTCGCCCCGATAAAGAAATGTTCATTTTCAGACCGCAATTTAAAGTCCACATGAAATCAAAATTGACCATATTTACTTTGTTTGCCTAAATTGATCGTTTTGTGGTGAACAATTCATCCATGCAAGTCAATCCACACAAAAAAAATTTTTGGCTTCGTAATCTTTAATCAAAATCTGAAAATGCCCCTCCCCTCTGCATTGGAGGACCTTCCCTGATGACGTAGGTTTGAGGACTTGGGTTGGGAAACGCTTAACCACTCCCCTCAAACCGTTAGTCTGTTATGAGCGAGAGATGGAGAGGAGGAGCGCTAGAGTAAAACCCTGCCCTCTGTTCAATATTCCTTTTCACTGGGAAATACGTCACAACACTGGAGAAAAGTCGTTTGCAACTTCCGGTTCACGCGGACTTTAATAAATTGAGCTGTCTGCTCCTTGCTCCCTGAAACAATTATTAAACTAATATAAGCACAAGTTTAGCCTCAAACCACCTGATAAATGAAGCCACGCAATGGTGACGAAGGAGTTAAGATGAAGTTTATAAGAAAGAAAAACTTGTGGGTTTTAACTGTGGTTTCTATTTGAGTAAATGAAAACATAATACTTACATTTAAATGTGAATTTGCCGTCCACCACCGAACTCTCAGCCGCAAATTTTTTAAAATAAAAATGCTGTCGTCACCAGCGCGCAATGACTTATGGGGTAGGATAGGCCGCTAAGGATCCATTTATGTATCCTTCCTTTCATGGGGAAACGAAGGGTGCATTTGGCGTCGCTTTTGAATCAGGGAAGCCTTCACCGCGCCGCGATGAGTCAACCGGCCTTCGAAGGATGCAGAATTGAATTGGGACAGCTTTCATCGCGCCGCGGTGACGCAATCGGCTTTCAAATGCGACCTTCCAAGGGTGCAGCCTTTGAATTGGGACGTCCTTCGTCGCACCACTGTGACGCAATCGGCCATCGGAGGATGCAGCCTTCGCATTGGGACACAGCTCGGGTGCTTCTCATTTCTTATTTGTGCATCCTCGTTTCCTTTCCTCGCTTCCTTTCCTCGCTTCCTTTCCTCGCGTCTCAGCTCCGCCCCCTGTAGGATGCGAGGGAAGGCTGCAAGGAAAAGACCCGAGGATGGAGGATTCGAATGTAACTTTTTTTTATACATTGGAA